>NW_027281423.1:0-2500 GCF_046629955.1 Centroberyx affinis
TTTACATTGCCAAATCAAGTGTGAAATAAAAACAAAAAATGTACATACAATTAAAGATATACTAGAATAAAGAGTGTGTAAACAGGTACTTTTGGGGTACTTGTACTTTACTTGAATATTTATACTTCTACTCCACTACAATTCAGAGGCAAATATTGTACTTTTTACTCCACTACATTTATTTGATAACTTAAGTTACTAGTTACTTTGCATATTCAGATTAATAATACAAAATCTAATCAACAAATAAATTATGATGTATTATTATAGATTAAGATAAAACTTTATTGATCCCCAGGGGGAAATTTACAAACTACCCAGCAGTAAATAAAGTCATTAAAAATCAGCTTCACCTTTACCAGCTGCAAAATTAAAGTGATGAACACATTAATGCATCAATAATTATAATCCAATAATATAATATACATTATTCTGAAATGGGCCATTCTGCATAATGAGTACTTTTACTTTTGGTACTTTTGATGCTAATACTTTGAATGCAGGACTTTTACTTGTAACAAAGTATTTCTACACTGTGGTATTGTTACTTTTACTTAAGTACAAGATCTGAGTACTTCTTCCACCACTGCTGATATCTGCAACTATGCTGACTGTGCAGAAACTTAACATGACACAGATAATATCCTTTAATGGCATCACACAACAGCCATTAAAGGTTATGCAGCTGATAAGGAGATGGATGTAAAGCTTTGGGATTCAGCTTTAAGTTTGCTGCTAGCTACTGTACTGGAGCTTAGTTTACAGCCTGTGGTGGATATGAGGATGAACATACTCACACACACACACACACACACACGTACACACATACACTTCTAAGCTAAAAAGTCACACCAGCGCACACTAACACACACACTGGTATTCACATTGTGAAACAGGCATGAAACTGATAATCTCATATACTGAAACACACAGACACACATTTTCTCCCCCATACAAACCCACATGCTAAAATATGCACACACACACACACACACACACACAGACACACACACACACATAAAGAGGAATGAAGCAAGGTTGGCAAGAGAGGAGAGAGAGATTAAGTGGTTTGGAGAGTGGGATTGTGTGTGTGTGTCTGTGTGTGTCTGTGTGTGTGTTTGTGTGTGTGTGTGTGTGTGTGTGTGTGTGTTGGGCTATGAGAGGGCGTTAAAACTCTTATAATCCTTGCGTTGGAGGCAATGGGTCAGCGCTAGCAAACCCTCTGCGACTCTGAGAAATAGCCACCCACCCACACACACACACACACACACACACAGACACAGACACACACACACACACACACACACACACACACACACAGACACACACACACACAAAGACAAGTGCAGTGGCTAGAAGTTGTTTAGGTTATTCTTTTTGTGTTGAATAATTCATAGAAGGTAAAGTTAGATTTCCAGTCTGAAGCTGTTTGATATGGAAGGAGGGAACGGGAGGAGGAAGGAAGGATGGAGGAAGGAAGGTCGGGAGGAGGGAGGAGGGAAGGAAGGAAGGAAGGAAGGAGGTGTGGAGGGAAGGAAATGGGAAGGAATGAAGAGATAGGAAGAAAGTAGGTAGGTAGGTAGGTAGGAGGTATAAGGTAGGAAGGAAGTACAGAAGGGAGGGAGAAAGGAAGAGAGGGAAGAAGGAAGAAAAGGAGGAAAGATAGGAAAGATGATAGGATAGAAGGAAAGGAAGGAAGAAGGATAGAGGGAAGGAAGGGAAGATTGTATGTATGGAGGGGAGGGAGAAAGAAAGGAAGGGAAGAGGAAAGTAAAGATGGAAGGAATGAAGAGCGAAGGAAGGTAGGTAGGATGGAGGGAGGTAGGAAGGGAAGGAATTAAATAAAAGAAAGGAAGAAAGAAAGAAACAAGGGAGGAAGGGAAGAGGAAAGTGGAGAAGGAAGGAAAGAAGCACAAAGGGAAGGTAGACAGGAAGGATAGAGGGAAGGAAGGGAAGAACGTGTGGAGTGGAGGGGGGAAGAAAGGGAGGAAGAAAGGGAAGAGGGAAGGAAGAGAAGAACGTGTGGAGGGGAGGGGGAAAGGAAGGGAAGAGGGAAGGAAGGGAAGAACGTGTGGAGGGGAGGGGGGAAAAGGGAGGAAGAAAGGAAGGGAAGAGGGCAGGAAAGGGAGGAAGAAAGGAAGGGAAGAGGGAAGGAAGGGAGGAAGAAAGGAAGGAAAGGATGGAGGGAAGGAAGGGAAGAACGTGTGGAGGAGAGGGGGGAAGGAAGGGAGGAAGAAAGGAAGGGAAGAAGGAAGGAAGGGAGGAAGAAGGGAAGGATGGAAGGAAGGAAGGGAAGAACGCGTGGAGGGGAGGGGGGAAGGAAGGGAGGAAGAAAGGAAGGGAAGAGGGAAGGATGGAGGGAAGGAAGGGAAGAACGTGTGGAGGAGAGGGGGGAAGGAAGGGAGGAAGAAAGGAAAGGAAGAGGGAAGGATGGAGGGAAGTGGGACGGGTGAGAATGAAGAAAAAGAAAAAAGCTGTCTGCCATCTTCCATGAATCTGA
>NW_027281423.1:15000-18337 GCF_046629955.1 Centroberyx affinis
CTCTGAACTGCTGTGCGCTCTGCTTCAAGCCAACTGTCACATGAGATTCAATTAGATGAAAGTTGAATAATCCCTGTGGGGAATTTGGATTGGATTCAGGAGCAGGTTAAAGGATACAGCCAAGAACAATAGAATATAAATAAGAATAGATCTATTAGCCTGTGACTGTTGGTACAGTTTGGTTTCTGAACTGCTGTGTGGGACATTAGATTGTTTCAGGAGCAGATAAAAAGATAGAGCAAAGAAGAATAGCATATAAAAAGTTCCTGGATAAACTCTGTGGGCTTGCTGCAAGCAGCTGGAAGTACAAGAATACCTAAATTAGACAGGTCAGTGAGTTAGACAGGTTGTTAGACAGGTGGTCAGACAGGTGGTCAGTTAGACAAGTAGCTAGACAGGTGGACAGTTATACAGGTGAGTAGTAGAGAGCTCAGTTAGTTAGACAGGTAATCAGTTAGACAGGTAGTTAGTTAGAGAGGTTAGTTAGACAAGTGGTCAGTCAGACAAGTGATCAGTTAGGTGGTTAGTTAGACAGGTAGTTAAACAGGTGGTCAATTAGACAGGTAGTTAGACAGTGGTCAGGTAGACAGGTAGTTAGTTGGACAGGTAGTTAGTTAGACAGGTTAGTCAGACAAGTGGTCAGTCAGACAAGTGATCAGTTAGACAGGTAGTTAGTTAGACAGGTGGTCAGTTAGACGGGTTAGTCTGCTAGATATGTGGTCAGTTAGACAGGTCATTTAGACCTGTGACAGCAGGTGAATGCAATTAATTAGCTATTAGGACAGAAAACCAGCAGTAGGCTACTCTTTACTCTTTGCAGCTGGGAACCACTGCATCAACCTCCTGTTGTTGAACAAATGTGGATGGATAGATAGATAGATAGATAGATAGATAGATAGATAGATAGATAGATAGATAGATAGATGATAGATAGATAGATAGATAGATAGATGAAGCGAGAGAGAGGATGAGAAGGAGGGATAGAGGAAGGAATGGGAGAAGGACGGCAGGATGGAGGGAGGAAACAAGAGAGGTAGGGAAGGAGTGATGAAGGAAAGAAGTGATAAAGAGAAGTGGGAAGGAAGCAGAAGAGAGGAAACCTAAACAGCAGAAAAAGAGAAGTGACATCAGATCCTGTGTGTTGGTGGATGCTGTCAGCTTGTCTCTATACAGAGGTTAGTCTACACTGGAGATATGGACACAATAAAGGATGAGGCCAGTCGTCTGAACGTCAGACAGAAGAGGAAGAAAAGGAATAGAGGTGGAGAGAGAGAGAGAGAGAGAAGGGTGAGAGAGAGAGAGAGAGAGAGAGAGAGAGAGAGAGAGAGAGAGAGAGAGAGAGAGAGTGAGTGTCCTTTGTCTTTTACAAGTTAAGGTTTTTCTGTAGCGTGAACCATTGACCTGACCGAGAGCCAAAGTCAGTGTGTGTGTGTGTGTGTGTGTGTGTGTCTGTGTGTGTGTGTGTGTGTGTGTGTGTGTATGTGTCCGTGCAAAGGTGAGTGAGGCAGCCAATATTGTGACAGGGAGGAGAGTGGGAGGATGTATCTGTCAAGAGTTTAGTGTGTGTGTGTGTGTGTGTGTGTGTGTGTGTGTGTGTGTGTGTGTGCGTGTATTGGCCACTGTTGAAAGCTGTCAGAGAGAGACAAGTTAAGGTGAAGGGAGGTCCCTGTGGCGTTTGCTTTGGTGTGTGTGTGTGTGTGTATATGTGAGTGTGTGTGTGTGTGTGTGTGTGTGTGTGTGTGAGGCCGTGTCCACTGGGCTGTGTTAGAGCTTCGTTCCACCCGACCGCCCTGGTCCAGACCAGCTGTCAATCATTTTGGTCCCTCCCCTCTGCGCAACCCCGTACCCCCTATCACCATCCCACACACACACACACACACACACACACATAAATACACACACACTTTACCCATAATACACTGCGTTTGTTATCCAGCTACAAGATGTTTTCTCCAATTCTCCAAATTCGCCTTTCCTCACTTTGTATTGCTCTGTCTCTCAGTTTTCTCACTTTCTCATTAGTTCTTCTTTCCTGTGTGTATTGTGTGCACATGTATGTGTGTGTGTGTGTGTGTGTGTGTGTGTGTGTGTGTGTGTGTGTGTGTGTTCCTCCCTCCACCCCTCCTTCCCTTCCTCTCTCCATTTCTCCTTTGTTTCATCTCTTCTGCTTCCTCCATACTTCTCTTTCTTTCTCGCTTCCTTCCTTCATCACTCCTTCCCTTCCTCTCTTGTTTCCTCCTTCCATCTCTCCTTCCCAGCCCTCCTTCTCTTCCCCTATCTATCTGTTTATCTATCTATCTATCTATCTATCTATCTATCTATCTATCTATCTATCTATCTATCTATGTCGGATGTGCAGAATAACATTTATTTGCAATTGTTTAATTAAAAATTGTACTTTGTATTGAGGGAGAAAAAAGGAGGAGAAGAGACAGAGAGAGAGAGAGAGAGAGTTATGTCTGAGGGCTTTAACACATGTGCACACACACATACACACACACACACACACACACACACACACACATACTGGGCTGTCTTGGGTGGCTGGTGGAGTGTGTGGCTGAAAGTGATTAGCATCTCTGACTGGGAGACTCATTAATCACAGTCTTCACTCTGGCCACTGGCCTGCATTATAGATGAACACACTCATGCACATGCACACGCACACACACACACACACACACACAAACACACACACAAACACACACACACACACACTGGCTCGTCAATATTATGGCCCCGTCTTGTCTCGTATTTCTCTGAGCTAACTTTACAGATCTATAGAGTGGAGCAGAAAGAAAGGCATGAGGGAAGAACCAACAAAATAAAACTTGTATCCTGCTGCATTAATTATTAATTTATTCATTCATTAATGACCTGACTCTTTAAAGGAACACTCCGGGGTTTTCCTCCGATCAGAACATAGACATGAAAAATCATGCATTATGTACCTGGTAGATAATTGGCTCTCAACATACACTATGTTGAGTGATAGTGGGCGACTAGCATTATGCAAGAAGACTGACCTTTTTGTACTGAAAAATAGTTTTTTTATTATATGGCATGTAAAACTGAAATACAGCTGAAGGAGCCAGGTTTATTTGTGGAACTATTTCAGGTGTGCAACCACGTATTCATCCGCTGCGTAGTGATTTTTAGCTGCACACAGTCTGCCATCGTCCACCACCTTCACTTCATATGGAAACAGGGAAAGTAGTCCCTAAGTAAACCAATCTAATAAACCAATCAACTAGTTCAAAACAGTACATTATTTTATTCTTTTTTACTAATTTTTACCATTTTACCAATCTACCCAAAACAACCAGACTTTGCTTCA
>NW_027281424.1:0-50000 GCF_046629955.1 Centroberyx affinis
TTTATTTTGCTCAGTATTTCTATGTCAACACTTTGCTCTTTCTATTTAAGATTCAAGATTCAAAACTGCATCCATCATCATCATTAGCCTTCACATGACATATCCTGCATAACCATAAACATAGCCTCTCTCAGACTAATTACTTAATGTGTTAGGAATCACAAATTTATTATGAGGAATACTTAGCTTGGACGCCTTTCTGTATGGCTGAGTGTTGAAAATAAACTGAATACTCAGTACATGGTAATAAACAGTCAGGTTCATATTTTTTATCACTCCCCTGCACAGACCACACCTGTCAAAGTTAATAGTTTAAAAAAAAAAAAAAAAAAAAGCATGATTTTTGCAAGTGCTTTTATCATGTAAATATCCTAATAATAGCCTAAACGAAATTTAATGTCATGCAAACAGAATGCCAATGATGATGCCAATCATCAATCACATCTTCTATCATCTTCACAACACAACGAGTTGCTTTAGCAAATTCTGCCACATCTGTCATGCACACCGTCAGAGTGAATGGAGTAAGCAAATCCCATTGGACTCCATGTATTCCCCAGTGAAAGTTTATGGTAAAAACCTGTTAATTTTCCTGTCTCCCTTAAAGGTGACACACGGTTTAATACTTTTAGGCATCTAAAGTATACGTCTAGTATACGTCTTATGAGCACATGTGTACACACATTTTGTGCCACACTGCACACAACACACAAATGTGCAGCATATTCCATATTCACATCAGAGGAATGGGAGCAAGCCTGAATAACGTAAACACACTGACTCTTGCACATAATCAAAATCTTTAAGTAGGCTTACAAATGACTGTTTAGTGAGTCTCTTGTTTATTGAATTATTTTGTAAACGAACACTCTCTACTCAGGTTTAAGTGTACCCTACAGTATTGTACTCCTAAATATTCCAGTTATTGTTACTCTTTATACCCGTGGTTACAGCCACATTCTTTGAAAAACTCCTGCAGATCAGTTGTGCTCGGCCTAGCACAACTAATCTGCGAACTAAGCGAAATTGAAATATTGCAATACGGACACAAATGAAGCTCTCTATTAGGGTGATTTATCTTTGTAATTTGTGTTTGCTGTTAACATGGATGTATTAAACTGGCTGTTAACCGCTTGGTTGCGCTATTTCACTTCCGTAAACTCAAGGCAACAATAGCGGTAGCTAGTGCAAGATACATTATTTGCTCCTCTACGGTCTAGACATCATTAGCCAAGTCAGCTAGCTGTTGTTTATCTTTTGATAAAATGTCAACCACGACCGGCGGTGGAGAGTTTGGCAATCCTCTACGAAAGTTCAAACTCGTCTTCTTAGGCGAGCAAAGTGGTAAGTTGGGGACGATGTATTTGAGCCGTGTGTTAATTTGGTGAGCTAACCGTTAGCTTGCTACTGGTCTGAGCTAGCCTGCTACTGGCTAGCGGGGTACCGACTGGGCATCATCAGTCGGTGCTGATACAGGGCGAGACGTTTCTAGTTAACTGTCGAAGTGGGCCGAGAGAAAGGTGATGGTTCGGACGATTTTTGTCACTTGTGACGATGTCATTAGCTAGCTAGCTAACGTTACCCCGCTGAGCTAGCCAAACACCTCACTGCTCGATTTAAAGGCCAACATTAGTACTTACCAGTTTGGCCAAGCTGTTTGCCATCAAAGCAAACAGTGAGAACAACTAATTAAGCTACAGACTGGATTGTTTCCAAATAAAGGCAGTGGGACAGCGGTCCTTTCCCTGACCGATGATGTATGATGTATCAGCATCATCTCACCACGTAACTCTGCCGCTAACGTTGGCTAACTAGAGTTAGCTGTGCTTGGCTAAAATATGCAAGCCATAATATTGACGTATGCTAACCAATTTTACCCATAATGGGATTGCCAAGAGCTTACTACGAATCTTTGTTTCCAAAACAAGACCTCCTACATGCGGACAGGAGGTTAAATAGATCACCCTGATGTGTTGATGTAACGTTGTGTTGTGTGTTAGTCAGCTGTTAGCTTGTTAACCCACTAGCTTGGTACCCACAGATGCTTCTTGAAAAGCCACGTCGGCCAGTGGGTCCAGGCCAATCTGCCTGATCCAGCCTCAGCCATTTAACGCTAGCCACAGGGCATTTACACTGTCGTCAATTGGACGTGATTGTATTCTAGAACTGTTTTTGTAATTTACCCATGACATTGTCCCATAACGGGACAAATGTAAAAAGTCGAGCCATTTCCATACTCCGAGATTAGTGGCTCCACCCTAATTGCCAGCTCAGCGTCGTGCGCGTGGGTTCAGTAGTCCACATTGCATCAATGATGGTAGCACTTTACTCAGCATGACCATATTACAATATAACTGAGTCATATTGAGTCATATTGATTTTTGTGAGATTACTTATCCAAATCATTGTGGGTCCTGAGTGCATAATGTCAGTAATGAAGTTTTGGCCATGTAGGTTACACATCTAAACGTAGGCCTGTATGTTTCTGTCCTTGTCTATACAGTTGGAAAGACCTCGCTTATCACCAGGTTTATGTATGACAGTTTCGACAACACCTATCAGGTAAAAATTAATTTAACAAGTCTTCACAACATATATTTGTATATACAGTACTGTGCAAAAGTCTTAAGCAAATGTCAAAGAAATCCATAAAGCAAAGATGCTTTCAAAACTAATGAAATGAAAAGTTTCTGAATATCAAAAATATACAATAAACAGCAGTTTACTGACACACTAACGCAGAAAACAAATAAACATCTAAGACTACTAAGAAATGTATATAAAAAATCTAGGGTGCCTAAGACTTTTGCACAGTACTGTATATGGAACTAATGACATAACCATCTGTGTATGATTTATACCTGCTCTTAAACACTGACTACAAGTGTGTTTTAATTGAAATATGTCCCTATGAACACCTTTCCCTGTTGACTATAGAAGTCATGCAGTATCCATTATTGTGCAGATGACTAAGCTTTAATGCAATAATTGTCTCACAGGCAACAATTGGCATCGACTTTTTGTCGAAAACCATGTACCTAGAAGATCGTACGGTAAGCTCTGTCATTTTCATTGTGATTTTGATCATTCCCATTGCCTTAGTGTTAACTCTTAAGGATAAAGCATGCATTTAGTCTGCTTTTTATGTAGGAACCACCGATTATTAGGCTATCCTTTCACCATTTCACGTTGTGTTGTTACCTCATACTTCATTTTACCATTAATTTTGTTAGACCTGTGACGTGGTTTTAGTTCTATCATCATTTCAAGTTTTTTTTTCCTTCCATCCTTTTGCTGGGTCATGAAATCCACCCATTCCCACGTTCTTTGCACGGTTGGCCACAGATTCGGCTGCAGCTCTGGGATACAGCCGGACAGGAACGTTTCCGCAGCCTCATCCCCAGTTACATCCGCGACTCAGCCGCTGCTGTGGTGGTTTATGACATAGCCAGTAGGTATCATGGCCTTGCCTCGCCTCCTTGTCCTTCCCTTAGTATGCGGAAGGGCAGAAAAAGAGCATTTACCAGCCTGGCAACCCCACTGGACAGCATAATGAGAGCATCGTCTCAGGCGGTTTCCGTCTGCTTTAGATACATTGAAGCATTTCTCCAGTTGAAGTTTTGATGGAGCTCTGAAGTTCAGTGTCCAGAGGGGTTTGTGCTTCTTAAATGCTGTTACAAATGGGGCTGATGTCAGGAATAAAGGAAAATGCCTTTAGATGTCGCCTTATGGGCAGAGAACCGCCATAACAACCTAAATAACGTTTCAGCAGGGGCTCCTTGTGCATGTCTTGTCAGAGGAACGTCACTCACAAGCTGCTCCTCTCTGGCCCTATACTGCATTTGAATGATTTTCCCTATTCCTCCGTGAAAAAGGCCATTTTCGTCTCTGCTGCTTGGCTTGCAGTTCCTTTATGTCTTTCCTGTTCTCCATTTTTCTCTTTTCTGTCTTTCCCCTCTTTTTTTCTTTCTCCATTTTCTTGTCTTTTTCTTCTCCCCCCCCGTTCCACTCCTCAGGTCCGGCTCCAGCTGTGGGACACTGCTGGACAGGAGCGTTTCCGTAGCCTAATTCCCAGCTACATCCGTGACTCCACCATTGCTGTGGTAGTTTATGACATCACCAGTGAGTCAGGGCTGTACTCTAACCGTTCTGTAGGGAAGTAGAGCCGTGGGAAGGAAGCTACAGTATCTTGGCATAGTGTGCTCCCTTTTTATTTTTGCCAAGATTCATCAGGCTAGCGACATAGAAATTCTGTAACTCTTCTTTCCTTCTTCAAGCTTCTCCTACTGAATACTTTTGCTTACTAACAGAACTACTGTATCAGCTTTTTTTGACATAAGGTACCTTTTTTAATGAAGAATAACGGCTGCTTGTGCACACTTTTACTTTTAACCAGAATAACATTTTTGTCTGTGAGGGCCACATGCGGCTGATGTATGCAGTAATTTTATGTTTTCTCATCCTCAGATCTAAATTCATTCCAGCAAACCTCAAAGTGGATTGATGATGTCAGAACAGAGAGAGGAAGTGACGTCATCATCATGCTTGTTGGGAACAAAACAGACTTGGCGGATAAAAGGTACATGGTTGTGTGAGACGATTGAATGGTTTGTTGATGATGTTTTGTACGAAGAATAATGTAGACTGTAATATTGAAATTGAATTATTAAGAACTGGAATTAGGCAATAGGTTGTATTATCTGTATGAACTCTGCCAAAGCCTGGAATCCCATTTTTCTTCCCTTCAGTGTATTTGGCATCTCATCCAGTTTTGACTTTATCATCCCTTGGTATTTTGCATATTCCAGCATTTTTTGATAGTAATTTTAATTCCTTAATTTTGATTTCTTATAATTTGATCAGATTTCTGTAGATTTCTTTTTTTTTTGCTTTTGTTTTGTTTCCCTTTCCTGGTCTGTCTCTCCATGTCATTTTGATTTTTTGTGTTTTCCTCAACCCTATGCCACCACACTCCCCTCCCCCCTCCCTCCCGGGACCATGGCAGGCAAGTTTCTGTTGAGGCTGCAGAGAGGAAAGCTCGTGAACTCAATGTGATGTACATAGAGACCAGTGCCAAGGCTGGCTATAACGTCAAACAGGTTGGTGTCCAGCAACAGCAGGTGTATACTGACAAATGGTCCTGAAGCTTCCAATACAGGTCACGATGTCCCTTAGCTAGGTTAGGGAGGCCCACTTGTGACGTCTAGAGTGTACAACTCTCCCTGTATTCATTATATGGATCAGAGTGTGGCTGTTGTTGAGTGAGTGATCTCTTGAATCGTTTTCCTTCTGTTTCATCTTTACTCGGCACAGCAGCTCCTCTCTCCCTTTGTCTTTCTCTCTGTCTGTCTGCGTTTATAACTAAACTAACCTCTCTCTCTTTCTCACAAAGATAAAACAGAATCTGTTTTGAGCTCTCTTTGTTTTTCTCTCCATCTCTTCCTCTCCTTTCGGCCTGTCCTCTTTGCGATCTTTCTTTCCATATCTGTCTGTTCGTCCATCTCCCCCCTCTGCTTTGACCTGAGCAGACAGATCACCACGGAGGAGGGCGAGCAGAGAGCTAAGGAACTGAATGTCATGTTCATTGAAACCAGCGCAAAGACTGGCTACAATGTCAAACAGGTAGAGATCCTGCTCTCTCAGGATAGTATAGCTAACTCTGCCCTCCAAGTTTGCTCTTATCTGTTTTCACCTCTCTTTTTTCCTCACATGGCTCACCATGACTTGTCCAAGCACTCTCAATTCATACCAATTGTGTTTTCCTCCCCCACCACAGCCTTCTCTATTAGAAGTTTCAGTATCGGTTGATGTGTTTAGCACAGTCTTAACTGCTATTGTGTGTTTCTTTTGTGCTTAAGTAGTTTCTGTCTTGATTCACTTAAACCTCTGCACCTTTCAAAATGTTTTGCATGAATATAATGGATTTCCTCAGTGGGGAAGGTTTGCACGGCAACCCTCACTTCCATGCTGTTATCTCAACCAATAATAAATATTCCATTTTATTTCCCTGCTTGAACTGCTTTTTGTATTTGCCTATTGTTAAACAACCAATAAATTACCCAGGAGTAGTCACTTGATCAGATTAATTGCCCATTTCTGATTTGACAGTATTGTACTTTAGACCTCTCACATTTGCCCATATTTTGGTGAGACTCCTTGCAAATGTGTGCAACTATTTAATTCCTCTGACTTTGCTCTGTAGCTGTTCCGTCGTGTTGCTGCTGCATTGCCTGGGATGGATAGCACACCGGAGAAAAGCAAAGAGGACAGTATCCTTTTTAAAAGTTACAATGATTTGGCATGTTTTAGAGCTCAAGCTATTATTACTGCTGTGGCTTTATTACTTTGATGTAAAACATTTACTTGGTGACTATAAACTCAGGGTTGGCAACCTAGTAGCCAGTGCCTGGTGCTTTACTGGGCAGAAAGAGAGTGAGTCTTCACTGATGACATGGCAGCCAGAGAGCGCCACAGAAAATACTGAAGTTAAATGTGCAAATTCACAGATGATGTTGCTTAACCTTGGTCCTCTCAGTGATCGACATCAAACTGGAGAAGCAACCAGAGATGACTGTCACCGAGAGCAGCTGCTCATGCTAGTACACCTCACCCCGCCCAACCTGCCTCCTCCCCACCAACAGCTTGTCTCTCAGTGGCCACTCGCTCCACCCATGGCACACTGCCATTGGGATGGAGGACCTGTCTTTTCCCGTTTCAACTCAGTGACTTTTCGGAGTAACCGTGTGGATGTGCTATACTGTATTGAAGCAGATTATCTGGAAAAAAATGGTTTAAAAGTAAACATTTAAAACAAGGAATAGGTTAAATATGTTCAGATTTTCATCCAACTGCATGGCATTATATAGGATTGCAGACTGACATAGCTAACTGCTCTTGAGTTATTGCACCGTTCGGAAACCTCAGTGCTGTCACTCTTGTCATTGTTGTAAAGTAAAATTGCTTGGGATTATTTAAACGACTCTGCAAGGTTGAGGTCTCAGTTCCTTAATATTTTGCTTTTTTTATTTCCAATGGAGAGTTTGGATTATGAAAACTCGACTATTCTGTAATCTGTAAGAAACAATGTTACTGATTATTTCCCCACTTTGGCTTACTTTGAGGAAGTAGGGACAGGTTCCTACCAGTGAATTTACTTCACTGCAAACTGTCTTATTGCCACGTTTGGTTCAAATTAGCCCGATTCATTGAAGATGGTTTATGGGACCATACATTAGACATTATTTATACATAACACATCTAAAGGCATGAACAGCCAAAGAATACCACAGTGTGTTAGTCGACCAATTTACATGATTTGAGACCTTATTTCCAGCAGGCTTCCTGTAGGGTGCTGCAAAAGGGATGTATAACAAACTAATGAGCAAATAGATATGCATTTTCATCAAAGGGAAGCCATCCCGAAATTTATCAGAATGGCTACTAACCTGAAACTATTTATGTCCGCATCAAAACTATAGCAACTGTCTTTGCAACTTTGTTAAATTAGCTGCACGCATACTAACACGTCTGAGGAGAGGAGGGGTTTTCTGCTCTTAGATGCGCCTTCTAAAGTACAAAATTAAAAAAGCCAATGTTGAGTTTTCCAAGCTAATGGAAATATGTCACTTTGGTCGCTATGACGTACCCACCATCTCATTAATATTTTGTGTTGTATTGATTACACTATTGCAGGAACATGCAGCATGCTCACCATGCAGGATTTATATATGGATAAGAACACAGATGCCTTGCTTGTTTGTTCACCAACGTTGTGCACTGAATCAAGCCACAATATTGTAAAGTATAAAAGAAGCCTGCTGACTGGTTCATGGCTTCACTAGTTGTTTTGTAGAGCTGGTAGATAAGAGTTTGTCCTCAGATACAGCTAACGCTTACTAACACCCTTGCTGTAAAAAAAGTGCAGAGAAGTTAGTTGCAGTAGCCTTTACTGTATTGCTATCGCCCGTGTAGGACTGTTGGTTTTATGTGTTTATTTATTTGTAACTCGAACATATGAATAACATTGTACGCTTGACCAAAATTACAGATACTGGCACGCATGTTGAAAATTAGTTATTTTATTTATTGTTTGCGTGTCTGCTGGGACACTACCTAAAGGCAACATTTAAGCCTGGTAATGTGTTTTTCTTGTCACACTGCTAGAAAGGACTTTTTGCAGTGTGTGTAGTCAATAGATTGGTTTACAGTCACAGGAAAAGGCTGCACCCGTCTCCAGACACACTTACAGTGTAACACAAACCAACTAATTAGCCATAGCACAACACACCTGTCATTTGCTGTAGCTTGTTTTGAAATGTAAACATTTTAAAAGGACTAAAAATTGTTAAGTATTTAATTACATCGAACAACCGTCTTAACCTTAGCAGCTCTTCTATTACTTGTCACTGACTGAATACTCAGCTTTGTGCTATTCTGAATTGTGTCTGTCCATTTGAAATATGCTGTCTACTCGTGTTTAGCAACATTTGTGTGAATAATGTACTATTACTATCTGATGTATAAAAAGGAGAGTTAATGAAACACCCAAGTGTAGGCCTATCACATGGAATAAAATAAAGATATTTCACCAAAGCTCTTATCTCTCCCTTTCCTTATGAAGCACTGATGTTGAGAAGGCTCCATTACAAATCATTTGGTATCGTGGCACATTCATAATTATCACACCTTAAACACTAATTATCATTAATCATGCTTATTTTATGCATGCATACAACAGATTTATACAGTTGCTTAAGTGTTGTATGCATAGACTACAACAGTTACATAAGAGTTGAAGGTGAGGCGCCTGTCAAATCGGGGGTGTGTACCTGTTGCCAAAGGAGACTGAAACTGGCCTCATTAGACAATGGACTACAGGAATGTATGCAGTGTTTCAGAAGGTGTGGCCATTTATGAACATGAAGTTGCCCTCCTCATATACTAGCAAACTAGTAATTTTGTGATAACCGTAACCGTGGTTTTTTTTTTGCATGAAACTTCAAGGAACATCAAGAATAACATGATATTAACATACTGTGAGTCAAAATACAGCCAAACCACAAGATGAAAGAATCATTAGTTGGTGGTATTCATAGTATTCTGTTACATCACCACACAGCCATCTTTGTGGGAAAATAAACAAGTGATTGTAATAAATTAACAAGTGATTATAATCAAATGACAGCCACAGCCAGTGAGCTGTGTGAAGCACCATATTAGTAGGAAATGCATGACATCATGGAAATACTAGGAATAGGCCTATAGGCTACAAACTCGTCCCAGTCCTCTCGACTACTAACATGCTATTATGAAATTATGAAAACCAAACTGAGGCTCATTAAAATTGGTCATGTGAAACTGAATTATTGAATTGTGGTATTCATAACTGATTTCTAATACCCGTAGATCTGGTTATGAAATACTATGCATTCTACCAGTGTGACTTTGATTTATAATTCTAGATCACTTCCTTGGGTATGATAATAACTTCATTGTGAGCTGAACTAGTAGGACAAGAATGTGTAAGTGTTCATGGCGTAAAATGGACATTTTCAGCATTAGTTTTTAGCAATTTCTACCTTCTCTCTTGACAGTATTAGTTTTTAATGTTACAACTACAATAAACATAACGACTTTTGGGTCACAGAACTATGAATATTCCCATTGTAAATTTACTTCTTCGCCTCATCAAGAGCTAACTAAAATTCAGTTTTTGAAATATATATTTAGGCTATTGTTCATTTGATAGACAACAGTATTGTTTTTCCTGCGTCGTTTTATAAAAGTATATGTAAGAGGACACATACCTCAGAAAGATTTGGAATAATTCTGAAATCCACTCTAACTGTTCTGGGTAAATAACCATAGCTTTTTATCATTTAGTCATGTGCTAAATTTTGGGTTCGTGTTTGTGCGGAGCCCTCACGTGCCGACACTGAGTAATTCACATCGCACCTACCCACTCTAACCTTGAGCAGCCCACAGTAGTCTGCCTACTACAATGTGTGGGTATAGTGTTTGTCATTTTCACAGCCTTAATTAAATATTCTTCTAATAGTCCTGTTGGGGCATAATGTTTGTCATTGACACGCTACTCAATAGTAGGTTTTGATCTTATTGTACTTTTTATCCCCTATGTAATTAGCCTATATGATTTTATGTGGTATCATTTTGACCTATAGTAGGTCATGATATTGTTATGTTTAGGTGTGATATTTGTACAGTGGCCTATCCTTCTATTTATGAAAGCGTTACTTCTGTTTTGGAAAGGGGGGGGGCAAGATGTTTCTCCACGCACCTGCGTAGCACACCTGTAGGCCGACGGATTCCGGAAGTACTGACGTCAGAGGGACAGGAGCCTGGAGGTGACAGAGGAATGGCTCAGGAATTCAGCACAAAAATCCTGCCCAACTTGATTGGTGATCAGTTTGCATATATTGGACTCGCCGGCAGCACACAACAAGAGGAGCCTTGAGTCCGTCAGCCGAGCAGGCCGAGCTACTTGTTCTATATGGCAGATTTGTTTTGAGGATAAATTAAACACCATTTACCTAAAGAAGCTTTCACAGGAGTGATCCACACTCTTAAGATAAAAAAAAAAAGATGTCTCATCGGTCGAATATTATACCTGATGAAGCGGTCTTCTCTGATTTCAAAAGACAGTGCCTATCAACGGATAATTGGTCAAACAAGTATGATAAACATGGAATGCAAGTGTGGGTCGAAGTTCCCCCCGCGGCTTCTACAAAAGGAAATCAAAATGCACCAAAAGTTCATAAGATCAAGGTAAATTGCAATCTCAAAAATACTTCCATATCCTCAGAAATTATCCATAATGTAACTTCCAAGTCTCTTAAGATTTCATAGTTGCCTCTGGGTGACTTTGGCCTTTTGTAAACTTGACATTTGGATTTTTAATTATAGTATGTGTGCCTGTGTGTGTGTTTCAGTGTAAAATGACGATAAAAGATGTGTCAGCCGCCACCATGTACGACGTCCTCCATGATGGCCAGTACCGTAAGAAGTGGGATCCCACCATGTCGGAGAGTTTTGACATTGCCCGGCTCTCTGCTAACGCTGATGTGGGCTACTACTCATGTGAGTATGGCTACTCCTATCTGATGCAGTTGATCACATCACACTGCGCTGTCCTGTGTGACTCTCCGTAAACCTGTTGAGCTAGAATAACTGCGCTTCAGTTGTTGCATACGTACAGCCAAGAAAACAAAAAAAAAAACATTGGCAATGGAAAGAGTGGAGTCTGGTTAACATTTGAGCATTTGGAGACACTTAATAGCATCTAATTGGGCCTAATAGGGAATCTGAATTGTGATATTTCTTATACTAGAAATGTATAAATCTTTTATTGATTGTCCAAGTTCTCCACACAGGAGCTACAGTGTGAGACAGCTAAATGTTTTTTTTAAGTAAAGTACTGTAAATTGTTTATGTCAGCATGGTTTGCAAACAATGCAGCAAAATGGACCTTTATTTTGAGTTACAGTGAGACGTGAATAATGCAGCGATGATTTTCCCATCAGCAAGCTCTTCCCTTCAAGAATCTGTTTACATACCCAAACTTAACTGTTGTTTTGTTACCCATCTATCCTGCTTCTTAGTGTCAAAGCTCTTAGTGTCCATGTTTCGTTTCTCTATTATAATCTGTTGGTTTTATCAACACTTTTGTAGGGACGGCTGATGTAGACATTAGGAATGAAGTATGAGGGGCCTTTGTTCCTTCAGTGTATTTATAGTCAAAACAAGGGTGCAGGTGCTGCCTAAGTTGGTTCCCTGAATCTAAGGTTACTGTGACGGTGAGAAACACAACCGATGAAGGCAGTCTTCCCTTCAAAGTATCCTGAATTCTGTTTCTTTTTTTTTTCGTAGGGTTTTGTCCCAAACCGCTGAGGAACAGAGATGTGGTGACACTGCGTTCGTGGCAGGTGACGGACGATGAATACGTGATCGTGAACTTCTCCGTCAAACACCCGGTACAGCACCTCCTCCACACACTCCCAGGCTCATAGCAACCGCTGTCTGTCAAACATGCCAGTCCTACAGCCCACTGACATCTATTGTCTTCATGTTTTGTGTGCACTGATTTTATAACAGCCGTTTTATCATCTACAAACACCCTTATCCATATTGATACCAATGTCACATGTCTGAATTGCACGGGTACAGCTTGTACATGCAGGAGCGCAGCTTGAACACAGACCTGAAAGAGGTGTTCAGTTAAACCCACTTCAGTTTATCTCATTATTCTGCACACTCTTGTTTTTGTTTCAATCACAGAAATACCCTCCTCGCAACGACATTGTGAGAGCCATTTCCATCCTAACTGGCTACTTGATCAAGCCCACAGGACCAAACAGCTGTTCTTTCATATACCTTTCACAGGCCGACCCCAAAGGTTAGACCCTGACCAATGTCCTCATTCTTTTCAAACAAATATGAATATTGGAAAAATCTAGTTCTTAATGAAAATCTCAAGTGCTGTTTCATTTTATCCTCATTTTTCTCCAGGTTCTCTTCCAAAGTGGGTGGTGAACAAAGCATCTCAAGTTTTAGCTCCCAAGGTATGTTGTGTTTTCCTGTAGTTGACACCTAAGAAAGAAGATTGGGTAAAAAAAAAGCATTAACTATGAGTGCGAGAAAGAGAGAGAGAGAGAAAGAGTGTGTTTTCCGGAGATTATTAGAAAGTGTGTGTGGTGTGCGCATAAGGGAGTGAGGGTTTCAAGTCTCTTAAAGGACAATGGTAACCATAGAAACCCACTTTAAGGGCCTGTCCCGGTAAGGTTCCTGACAAAGGAGTATCTCAGCCCGAGCTGCTGCTCTCTGCCCTGGTAGAACTCGTTCCCCAGGTTTCATATCTTCTGCCGCTTGAAACTATTTAGACCAAAGTGTAACGATGTGTGTGAAACTGAGATTGTGGGACTCAGGATCCTCAACAGAACAGAAACCTTGACCTATTCATTACCCATTAACAACTTTCTCTACAAACAAAAGCTCCCAAACCCGCTTTGACCACAATCATACTGAAATAGTGCTTTGGCTAGGTACTGAAGATTCAAATTAGGAATAGTGATAATAATAATACTAATATTCTATTCATCCTTATTTATATAGCACGTCTTTAAATGCAGTTTCAAAGTGCTTTACAAAAGGGTAAATAAAAAATATATATATGAAACAGTAAAATGCAATATAAGAAAAGCAAGAAACATAAGAGGAAAAAAATACAAAGAGAGGTCAAGGGCAATAAATAAAAGATCATTACATTATAAGCAAGTCTATAAAAGTGATTTAAAAGATGATGGTGATTTAGCCAGCCTATGCTCCTCAGGCAAGTCGTTCAAATAACAGTAATAAACTTTATTTATGTAGCACTTATCTAAAGCAAGTTTACAAAGTGCTTTACAGACGTTCAAAGATAGGGCTTTAGTTGTTAAGACTTGAGGGGTTTCTGGCAGGTTTCCTCAGGTGTTGAACTGTTGCATGCTTGAAACTAGATATTACTATATATTGTAGCCCTAATGGCAAAAGTGAGGCCACCTTTTTATTTCCAACTAGACTTCACAGATCATGTAGGTCTTTGTCAAAATGCTGATGGCTTGAAATGGGCTCACTCTATTATATGAATCAGTTTCTTGGCTTTGGCAGATGAGATACTGTTATGTAGACCGTGTCAGAGCTGTAAATAGTAACTATCGATTGCACCAACTCATGTAAGTGCTTGCCACATAATTTGACACACAATATTTTGTGACCCGGTTTATCTTCAGCTTTGTTGACTGAACATTGAGGTGTGGTGAGATTCTCATTGTTGGTTTCAGCCCTCTGATACTCCTTTCCTCTACTCTTTCCAGGTGATGAAGTGTGTGCACAAGGCGGGACAGAACTACCCCGAGTGGAAACAGCAGAACTCTCCAGACCAGAAGCCCTGGTTGTTCCCGGAGCAGAACACCCTGCCCATGATGGACCCGGCCGAGCTGTCAATGCAGAGAACAGACTCGCTAGAAAATGTGGATGAGAGCTTGACTGCGGATGCTCAGGAGAATGAGGATAGCAGCTGAATCGCATCGATACGACAGGATGAAGGCTGGCCAAGAGAGAGACTGGAGGATATACTCACACAAACTCCATAAGACTTGAGACCAAAGTGCTACGTTTCTCGATTGTCAACCAATCTATCCTCAAATTACTTTTTTTATTTCTCCTGTTTTCCATATCAGTGTGCCTTTTGGGATGAGCAAGACAATGTGTTTACAACTATCTTGCCAGATGGAAATGAGCACAGAGCAAGTTGCCATTCAGATCAGTCCACCTTGAACTAAGTTAACCATCTCTGCAGTGTTTGGCCCCTAACTGTACGCCCTTTACACTGTACTAGTATAGAGATGTTGGGGTTTGGTTGTGGAATAATTACTCACAGCACCACATTTAGGAATGTGTCTTCCAGCAGGCCTTTTTGTAGTTGCAACCATGTAAAATAGATGTGAACAAGGTTTGAATGAAGTGAATGCAGGCAAATGAAGTTAAACATAGTTGTCCACAACTGGCTATTTGCCTTTACAGTTGACTGTAAATGGAAATGAGGAGATAGTCAGTAGTGAAACTATTGAGTGAAATGATATTAGGTATTTAGTGTATTCCTGACATCTGTACTTCCACTCTATTTTTCACATATTATTTGCTTAAAACATGATAGAAACTGTTTTGGCTAGCCCCTTTAATGTTAGGTGAAAGTAATTATTGGGGCAAAATGATTGGATCGCTTACTGGGTACACAGAAAATTATAATCACTTCTCTTTTTTTTTTTTTTTTAAGATCACATTCATGTATTTAGTCACTGTTGAAGTGACCCTTAACCTGAAACTTAATGTGGTGGAAGGAAAGGTTCAGTAGCTCCAGGCGTTGAGTCTGTCTTTCAGAAATACAAAGCTTACAGCTTACAATTTCACTCCATTATCACGTTTGCCACTTATTTTTTTTTTGTTTTGTTTCTTTTTATATGGAAGAATTTCACTGCGCATCATTAATTTATTGTGATTACTGACCATGTTGTAATTCCATATGTAAATACAGGAAGACTGTCCCTGAAGGTTTTTTATGTTAATGTTTGTATTTATTAAGATGTTGTGCAATCAAAGTGTATGCAGTGGAATTCATTATAATGTTTGTTGAACAGAACCTGGACTTATCACAGGCACTCAAGGTTGGATCCATTGGTGATCTCACTGAATGAAAATCTTTAGGTAATGTTACATGCAAAATGTACAGAGCAAATTTTTATTTTTTTCCAAGTATTGAGTTGAGTTTTGTTTTTACCCAAAGGATTGGAATTGTCATCATGGATCTTGTACATGTGAGATTATTTACAGATTAAGTCATGACAGAGCAAAGAGGGACCCTGAGCTCTTGAGGTTTTTCTTCTAAGGAGATATATTGACAGTGTCACATGGTTTTAATGTGCTCTGTTTTTTTTTTTAAATAAACCTCACAAGGTTTACATGCTTTGGTAATCACTGTGATTTGCTCTGTTTTTCTAAGGGTGACAGTCACTCTCAACAGAAACCCAAGTCCAAAGTGGAACAACAAGTTGAGCTACTCATACCAGAGCAAACCGGCCCATCTCACTCAGATTCAAAAGTCACAAGACGAGCTCTCTGGTTCAAGCTCTTACAAGTGCACAATCAGACTTGGGTACTAGGCTTCTAAACTTTTATTCTAGATTCAGGTCAATGTCACAAACTTTTACAAAAAACACACAAAAATAGTTCAAGATAGTTTTATTTTGTATTCAATAAAGTCAGTCTCATGAAAAAAACTAGGTCAGATCGCTCATCTGATAGTGGACAAAAAAATGTTCTCTTCTCATGACCTTTAGTAGCAGTGCACAAACAAAAGAATAAGACAATGTTTAGATGCACCAGGCATGTATTTAAACATGTCTTTAAAAGAGTTTAAAAGTGAACTTACTGCATACTTAAATACTGCAGTAATATGTAGACAATATATTATGACAGGGCACAATGTACTGTACTATATAGCTCACTCTAACAGCATGTTCCAAGTTATATTCATTGTCAGAAGTTTGGCACCTCAAAAAACATATATTAAATAAATGCAAAATTATCTTTAGTTCAGACCAGAAGCAGTGTGAGTACATATATAATCAACTACATGCATAAGCAGGTATGAAACATCTGTTAAAAAAAAAATCTCAATATTTTATATTTAATTTACTACTACTTTACAGTATCAAAGCAATACTGATGCTAATCACTGGAATATATTTACACCATTATATATATTGAATATTTCATACACAATGAAGTATTACTGTTGAATAACTAAAACTTGAATGTATATTTGCACAGTGATATACAGTGATATGATATATGCATCTGTTGTCCTTGTACCATGTGTATCAGCAAGTATGGTGAAACCCAAAAGTTATATGTATTTATATCTACATATACACATATACTGTATAGTAATTGGTCTCTTTATCAATATCACCAAGGAAAATGTGTACAGTTATCATACATGGTGACTAAAGTGATCTGATTCTATGGATAGCTGCATCTGGTCAGGGCTCGAGGAAGAAGGGAATAGAAGCAATGGTTAATTCAGTTATTATAAAGGGTGTGTAAACTTTATGCTAGGCGAGTCTTGTTTATCAAAACTAAAACTTGTAAATGTGATGTAAGCAGTATGTCAACAATGCTTCTGAAATGTGTCTATCAAAGTATGTCAAGGAGTGTCAAGAAGGTATCAAAAACCAGATTAAAACGCTGTACAACACTGTACAGTTCAGAGACTCCTCTCTGTGATCTAACTGATGGAACAACATCAGTCTTGGACCAGAGTGGAGGAGAGAGTGCCTGGCTGTCAGGGTGAGAGAGAAAACTCAGTATTTAATGTATTGTCCTTGCATGTAGAACTATGAATGGGTCTGTTAGTCATAGATCAGTCATCCTGAAGCTGAAACAGAATGGAGGCTTGAGTCTGTGGGAGGAGGATAATGACGTGCGGTGACGTGTCCATCCACCAAGGACATCAGTCCCACTGAGGCTCGCTGACTCTCCCTCTTTTTTTTGGCTCTCCCTCTAGGTGATCTGCTGCCACCTAGTGCACAGTCCTCTCCTTCTGTCTCTGGTAGTCTGATAGAAAAACACAGACATTAGAATCATCCAAACGATGTCATTTAAGTGTCTCCCACCTGTGTGATGTAATTTGGTCCCCCAAAGCCAATTTCACTGTTCAGCGCATACAATGGGATCAGCCAGTTAGCTTAGCTAGGTGGCTTCTGTTACTTGCTGGTATCAAAATTCCCTGAAAATACGTGATGAGCTTTAAGACTTTTGAGGATGACAAGCTACTTCAGAAAGAGATAAAAAAGTACTGCTTGGAGGCTACTTATCGTTGTCTTGCAATGTGATGCAAAGGTATAACAGACTGTATATCAAACCTGGAAGCAGATCTTGCTTTATGTATATGTCTTACAGATTATCATCATGCTCTGGACATGATTTTGTGAAGCAAGTGAGAGCAAGACTTACTGTAAGGAAAGAAGCGCACCCTCATCAGGATTTCTCGAGCCGTCTTCAGAATCTCCACAGCCTGAAGAGGGAGAAGAAAATAACTTAATGCAAACCTACAGTAAAATGTTGTCCTCATTGAATTTGTCAGCCTTGGGCAAACTGGTCAAACAATGGGACACTGGGTCAGGTTGTTTGTTTTTGTGATATGCTATTGATTTCCAAAGGGACACATGTTCATAGACAGCTGGCAGATGCTTGCTATCATTTGCATGTTTGATATTATCATTTGTATGACAATATCAGCATCCAAAAGAATGAACATCTAGAGGGAGCAATGAGCCATGAATTACTAAATAAAATACAAGTTTATCGAATATACTCTTGCTGCAGGGTCCTGCAGTGTTAGTACCTGACTAACTTAAATGCCTAATAATTTCCACACTTAATGTTTTCTATCTGCCATTTCTGTTTAATATGCATGCAAGGGTAAATTAACATGATTCAATTAGCTTGAATTGTGTTTGAAAAGTCAAATTTGTATCAGCTAACAAAATACACCAGTAAATGCAGGGAGGAAGGCAGTGCAAAAGTCATGACTGCCAATTGCATGAAGGAAATAATTTTAGGTATTACTTGCTAACGGAGCTAAATACTAATGTTTTAGACAAAGTATGCTGATATTATGTCTTTACCATTAGCTAGAGTTGTAACAATTAACTTTAATCACACAATGTAATGCTCCCAAAATAATACGCTCCTCACTAGTCATAATGTTGCTTGTGGACAGAATGTGTCGCAGCTGGATGCCGTATTCAACATGACTTTGGACCCAATGAAAATGCCATAAAAGTGCTACGGGGAAAACCTGAGTTGATAACTTGACAAGGGTTTATGTCTTTCATTTTTTCACAGCCACATATACCAACTTTCAGATGAAAAGTGGTGTTGCTGTACAGTATCCTTTTAATATCCCCCATATTCTGGGATGAGAATGACAACACCAGCATCTTTATAACACAGACTCTGTGTATTAAAGTACTACTTTGACTTACCCTTGAGTGTTCTATGTCTTGGAAGTCAACCTCATTCACAGAAAGCACCTGGTCTCCCTCCTGCAGCCCGGCCCTGTGGGCATCAGAGTCTGGGACCACCTGCCAACACACACACACATTAGAAATCGCAAAGTAGAAAATTTAGAAAAGCAAACAATGGAACAATGGGACAGCATTTCATGGCATAAGTCAATCCAAACATCAAAGCTGCACACACACCTTGGATATAAAGATTCCCAGCTGGGAGGCCTTGCCCCCACGGATGTTGAAGCCGAGCTGTGCCCCCGGAGGTTTCTTCAGTACGACGGTACGTGGTAGGAACTGGGCGAGCTCATTGTTGTAGTCAGGGTGATGAACTCGCTATATATATGGCACAGAGAAAATACTGAGTGTACTCAAACCAGCATGGTGGCATGTTGTCTATCGTGACTCTGGGAGATCAGAAATGAACAGTATTTGTGCAGGTTTATGATCATTTTTAATACAGACCTAGATTTGTCTGACATCAATCATCCACAGTGCGATAAGGGTTCACACCCTTCAGAAAATCATGCACCAGGACATTGCTGATCAAAGGAACAAGGATATAGGCCTACTCAATCTCAAATTCCTTCCATCACAGAAGAAAAGTTAGATATGGTGATGTAGCATACAGTGTAGTTCTACTGCTTAAGATATTTAAATACATTTAAATTTGTGGAGGTCATTGATACCAGAGAAAACTCCACCAGCAAGAGATTTTTTTTCCTGAAAACTAGCTTCAAAATGTTAATTTCTAGAAAGGGTTTAGCCCTTTGATTCACGACAACAATCCATATATGTCTGTGACACTATTCGTTTTTTCAGTGTCCAGGTTTTCTGCATCATTTGTAATTTAATAACTTATTTCTTTATTGCCAATACTTGACATACATATCATGTTTTTATTATAATGCATTCACTCTGCGTAAGGTATGTTTTGAATGATGATCTTTGTATATCAAGACAAATGTAGGTGAAGCTCAAACCTCTTGTGGGGCTATCCATGCTGGAGGGCTCTCATAAGAAGGCAGGAACACCACTGGGAGCTGGTAGTCATCATATGGAATTTTCTGGTCCATGGTTTGCTAAAAACTTTCAGAAAACAAAGTGCATTAACATTTGACACCTTACGTTTATTTAGAAAACTCGTTACTTTAGATTTAGTTTCTTTGTTTGTTATGATCAAAGTCACAGCTATTCTTCATGGCTCCGCATACATCCAGAATACTGAGTAGTAGTAGAGAAAACACCCGAACATAACAGCATACAGATCACATAAAGACCGCCCACCAACAATCAGTCGGTTTACTTCTGCTGAAAAGTTCAGCTAGATAATAAAACCAGACAACATAATATAAAGACCTGAAATGAATGCAGTCTGATAGAAAGACATTTGCATCTGACAAAGAAAGGTAAAGCTGACAGTGGCTGAATTCCCAGTGCAAACACCTGCAAGCAAACGCTAGCAACCGTTAGCTTGCTAGCTCAGCTGTGCTGAGGCAAGCTGATTATTCTGTCTTTAATTACACTTCGTTGTCGGCTAGCATTCACTGTTATTATCATTTGAGCTGTAACAATGAACTTGACGCATACTTTCTCTACCAAAAATATAGAGCGACAGCCATAAATCAAACGACAACAAACAAATAATCTCACCCAGATAGGTGGAAAGCTAGCAGCAAGTCGAGCTACTTCTCTAGCCACGCCTTGCGCATGCGTACTAACGAACTTCTGAGGCACTAAAGGGCTAGTTCATCAAAACAAACCAAGGAAGCTGTGTACGGTAGTTCACTACGTTGGGCTCGTTAGAGAAATACTGTTGATGGATCATCACTCCTTACTCGTTTCAGAAGTACTTATTATACATATTACTCCCTGTGAGCAGTAACTGTCGTTATACTATTCATTATAATGTTTTCCCATTACATAATATTATCCCATTGCTTATATTACACAGCAGCCATACAGAACACTGACTAAACTAGACACTGCACAAGGCACCTTTCATTGCTACTGCACAAGATAGTCTATTCATAGTATTCTGTTACATCATCACATGGTCATCTTGGTAGGAAAATAACAGGTGATGTAATAAATTGATGTAATAAGGTGATTATAATCAAATGACAGCCACAGCCAATGAACTGTCTACAGTATATTGTAAGGCACCATATCATGGGAATACCATGATAAAAAAAAAATAAAAAAAAAACTCCTACAGACCTGTAGGAGTTTGAACGATTGAATTAAAAAAAAAAAAGTCTAACTAAAGTAAAGGGAATACTTCCAATCAGAGAAAGAAATATTCAGCTATTTCTCATCTAAGCTAACTCAACTGTCTTCCATGGAGCTCGCTGGTGACAAGAGAAAAGGAACATTTTCAGTAATAGCCTCGAGCGTGTGAAACGGATGTATCTACATGCAAAGTCTTGGCAGAGGAGGGCTATGATGGTCTGATACACAGACCTGATTCTGACTGTGACCTGTCACAAAGCATGATTATCACCATTTACAAAAAAAATGTTTTGAAGTTCTTATCCCCAGTCCAGTCCTAATTAGGCTTAGTAAATTCAAGATTTCGATAACTGGGATTACAGTGTAGGAGGAAATATTTTCCAACCAAAGGAACGTTTGAAAATGCATTTGGCAGCGCTTTAAGCTTAGCTAGCCTAGGGGTGAAATGGATTTAAGTGCCAATAACACGTGCTAGCAGCTCTGACGTGCTCTCACGTGCAGAATTTTTTTTAATATATAAAATCGCCAAGAATATAATTGTAACGGCAAATAGGCTATCATAAATCTGCAATAGCCTGCTAGGCCTGCATTTTGAATGAATACAATTAAATGGATACAAATACAATTTTGGCCAATTTGTGTATATTTTGAAACATATCCCCAAAAGTTGGCCTATAAGCTATGTCAATCAATCAATCAATCAATCAAGACTTTATTTGTACCCTATAGCACTTTTCATACAAACAAATGTGACACAAATGCTTCACAGACTAAAACTTGATAAGACACAATAAAACCAAGGAAACGTCACAGACTAGAACTTGATAGGACACAATAAAACTAAGGAAACACTATAGAGACAAGATTAAAACAATAGCAAGATACGGGGACAAACATAAAAATAAAGAAAAACCTAAAATGCTCGGATTAAGATGTAAAAGCTAGACTAAAAATGTAGGTCTTGAGTTTGTTTTTAAAAATGTCAACACTTTCATATGGGCCGGATCAGTTAGGCCATGTTACACTTAATTAGATAAAACAAGGCCACTAACATTTCACCAAATCAATTTGGAGACGCCGTGCCATTACTGACTGCTGCTGAGAAACAAATACATTATCACATGTCTCAGTCGCAGAGGTGCGCTAGTCTGCCGCAACTGTGGCTTACCTGTGTTTGGGTTTGGATCCTCCCTCCTCCCTCCCCCTTGCTTTGGGAACACCCCTTAGCTCGCGCCCATTCAATTGGGACCATTCACATTCCATCCACGGTTTCACTATTCAAAGAGTGGGGAATAAAGGCAATAAGAGAGTGGTTTCCTCAACCTGAAAGCGCAAACAAGTCTGTGGTGTAGGAGGCTGTAGGCTACAGACTGTGATTTAAGGTAAGTCACTGTTGACTAGATAGATAGATAGATAGATAGATATGATTAGACTTGAGTCCTACACAAATAGAAACACATTTTAATCAATACAAAGTAAAAATCATCTGTCAAGTTGTAATACACACATATATTTACCTATTACACTAAATCAAGAACAATAAAATATCACATACATACACATAAATCCACACAATCAAATCAATCACATAAATAACTGAACTATCTATTGTATCTCCTGCAGCAAAGAGCTTATGACAGATAGGTAGATAACACAATGTTAGAAAGATCTAACTTTATTTGTAATCAATTAAGGTGGAACTTGACAAAATAGCTCCTTCTACTTTGCTGATTTTAGGACAGATTTTGTAAACAAATGGGATCAGTACAGATTGTGCACCCTAGACTCTTGAACAAAGTCCTTTATAGATGATCATGTTTTTTTGTTTGATTGTTTTTAACCCTTGTTGCAATGGAGGGATGAAAGTGGACAACACTATAGTATCTGTCCATTTTGTCTCAAAGCTGACAGTGAATAAAGGATGTGGTGTCAGGTCAGGTGAATTCGGTCAGATCTAAATAACGCTTAAAGGTTCTACTTCAGTATCTCTCACATCAGAATCCATTATTTTATCAAGCATTATCTGCTACTGAACCGTTTGTAGTGTTGGAGTAAAATCTAATTGTTGGATGTACAACAACTCCTGAATTTCTATCTATCGGCAAATCAAACAACAAGCATACTGGAATCTTTGACTGGATGAATATTTCCGTCATCAGTTTTTGTTAGTACACTCATCACATTTTTCTCTGTCGAATCACAGTTTACATTGCCAGCAGCATGAAGTGATAATCGCTTTTGGTTGATTTACCAAATCAGATTAGCAAGGTGTGTCTCCTCTGTATCTGTTGTACTAATTGATACTACAGGCGCCAGGTGTGTTCTCAGGTGTGTTGACTTGACTTTATGGAGAACTTTCCAAAACTTTCCCCACATGTTGTAGGAGATTCTCTGCTCATATATATGTTTTCATTATATTTGTCTAGAATTAAACATGTTAAACTGTGCTGTTCGTAGATGGCTGATACATGTCCAGTCCAGGATGATTGTGCGTGCGTGCATAATAAATAAGATAAGATATACTTTTATTGTCCCTGTAGGGAAATTAGTCTTGGACTCGGTGTTGCTGCGTCATTTAATCAAATCATGAGTTCCATACACAGCATACTTCACATCATACATATAATCATGTATGCATACAAAAAAAACCATACTTATACATATTCCTATTAATAAAAGAATGCAAAGCAACTCATTGCTCAATCCCATCGCATCATACCGTGCAACTATTGCACTGAACACATAACCTCTATAGCCTATTACTGAGAAATTATTGACTTATTGCACAACCTCTCTTATCCACATTTAACATAATATTGCACAACCCCTACAGCTTCATACTACACTGTTACTCAGAATCTTAATTGAGGTAGGCACAGATGAATTTTTTAAAATGGTTTTTACAATGAAGAACTCTGTAACGTCTAGAAATTAGGAGTGGAGAACATGGGATGGATCAGACAGTATTTTCTGCGCTTGTCTCATGATGGGGTGTGTGGTGCACAGAGTATGACATGAACAATTAGTACAGCAATTACAGATGTAAATAAACAATGAGGTCTTTGGCCTAACATGTCAGCAGTTCCTAGGATACACATAAAAGGGACACACTTGGTACGGTGCTAGACTGTAAAAAGTGTTTATTTGTTCTTTTTGTGTCATGGGACAGTGACCTCAGATTTAAAACTTCCTGGTAAATGCTCGGTTCTTACAGTGAAACTAACCAACTTAAGTTACGTGTCTGTCTGACATCTAGATTGGTAGACCTGTCTAAACATGTTGTCATCATCAGATGGGTATCTGCAGATCTAATTCTTCCCATGAAACACAATACCTGGTGGTATCCTATACATTTGAGATCTCATTTTCTCCTCCCATTCTCTTTTGAATAGTGTGGTAGGCTTTCAGGTTGAACACATTTTTCCTCACCGTTATTTTCTGTATCTGTTCAAACAATGCACCCCAACTCTGAGCTTCACTTTGCACCCCGGAGGCACTGACTAAAAAAATACAGTGAATTATCCTCAGTCATGAGCCTTGGAAGAGGTTAGCTGGCAGAAACTCAAATCAAATCAAGTCAAACAAGGAACTGTAGGTGCTACAACCTGAATAACCATGTGTTTCAGTTTTGCATTTTCTTTTTTCTTTTTTTCATTCTGGCACTTTAAACATGAACCTTAAAGGTGCCTCTTTTCAGTGTAAGCTTTGACTTATTAATGCCCCTCGGGTGGGTGGCAAAATTCCCTTGTTTGTTCAAGTACATTGGACAAGAATCTGGCAACTGGAAAATGATTTGCCCCAACCTGTTTACCTGTTTTCCTTCTGGAGCCTATTCCCTAGCTACCATATGCCAACAGTGAAGTTTCTAACCATCCAACAGCCTAGTCAGACTTTCACTCTGCCCATACCCAAACACTGTCCTCCTCTGCCTCAACATGGCAGCTAGTTTTCCTTTACTTATACGCTGGATGTAGCCCCCTCCTCAGCCCCTCCACTCCCTCCCTGTGTGTGGATGTGCCTGTCACTGTTAGTGTCTGTATAATGTGCTGCAAAGGCTCGAATGGTGTGACTTCACTCTCAGGCTAGTCTGTGCTCCTCTCTCAATACCCCATGGTGTTGGCCATTGTAAGCGCTGCCAGTGGATATACCCCCCTTATAGAGGCTCTATTGAGGGGGTTATTGAGCAGGGATTGCCCTGATACCCATAGATATTCTCTTTTTTTTCTCTCTCTCTCATTCGATTTTTTTTCCCTCCCACACTCCATAGGTTTAGCATAGTGAATCAGGCCAGGCCTCTCCTCACACAAAGTGTCCAGAGAAAGAGTTGTCTCTCTCGGCTCCCTCCATCCCACTCCAGGCTGGGTGTATCGGGTGTCTAGACTGCACAGGACAGGACCTGCACTTCCTACGCTCTGAATGCGGAGGGGAGGTGATGTCGCCCGACGACAGTTGTTGCAGAGTTTGCTGCAGGGGCTTGTATAGCTGCTACTGGAGGCACCCGAGCGAAAAGAAGAGAAGAGTGAGTATTTAGCCATATATTCATGTACTGTATGTGACGAACTGAATACTCTCACTAGCGAATCCTGATTTTGCTCAGAGGTTACACAATGTCAATTTCCTCCATACTTTACTGTAATTCCGTCTGTCTGATGGTTATTGAATAACCTGTTTCAATGTGATTCACACTACTTGGGCAATGAATTTGATACCCTCTTGGAATAACAGCTGTTTAAGGAGTTTCAGTTTTCATTGTCCTGGTTCTTGCACTGGGGCATAACCTTTACAAAATCCCTATAATTAGGGATTAACATTCCACTGGACTAAATTCAGTGTTAATGTAAAATATTTCCCCATATAAATTGTTTTGCAATAGGAAGCCTCTGTCTCAAGTGTGGTGCAAAATGCAGTGGATGTTTTTTTAGAGAAAGAGTTATGCACACCTGTTGAGTAAATAAAAGCATTGTCAAAGAAGTGGAGATTGCAGAGCGTGTTTCAGGACTAATTACTAAACTCACGGGCCCTAACAGGCTTGTGGTGGACTGATCTGGAACGGGATTACAAAGGGGGAGGTTTTCAACGTCTCTGGAGGGGGATGGTTGAGGTCTGTATTTTGGCACAGAAAGAGAAAGAGTGGAGGATGGTGGTGGCATGCGGTTAATGGTGAAAGTGTGTGAAAGGTGCTGCTTGCCCAAAGTTGTCACAGCATTGTGTAAAGGGCGAAACCAAATATGAAGAAATGTTGGAATTGTTCCATAGTCTTAAAGGATCAAGTTCCCTCTGGCATGCCATACACAGCAAGCACACACACACACACACATATACACAGGATGCGGGATATTATTTTATTGGTAACCTAAATAAGTGAAAATGCATAATATTACATGTTAAAAGAGTTACATATGAAACTTCTTTTCATTTTAGCATGCATGCTGTTGGTTCTCAGTTGTCACCCTGGTGTCCCTGCTTACCCTGTGCTGGATGTACATTTGTCTGGTTACTTTCAATGACCGAGAGGATGTTAACTCGTGAGTGATCATCACACACACACACACACCACACACCACACATTGACGCGAGCACAAAAGCCCAGAATCCTTTCTTTTTTTGCTTGCGCATTCATTGACCTTTATGCTGCTAACCCTGTACTGCCCTCTATTGTTCTATTATCAGGAAGGGCTTCACATTACTGAAACTGTGGGTAAACTGGTTCATGGTGCTGATCATCATCTCTGCGGTGTTGACCAGCTACTGCATTCTGCTGCTGGTGAGAAAAAAAAAAGTGGATAGATTTGCATTGTTGATGTATGCTATGTATTTATGTATTTAGTCGGACGCAGTGGTAATGATTGAGAGGCAGCGGGATATTACGCCATATTGTCATAGGTGTTGTTAATTGCTGAAAGGAAATGGATATTACTATTTTTTGCTGAATAAATTGCACAAATTAACTATTATTTAGCCTACTGGAATTTATGTTAGAATAGTGGAATCTAGAATTGTAGACATTGATATTAGGACAGGTGCAAAAATTATTTTGCTCATCTTGAAATAATATCACTCTTCAACTGCGTCTTGCTCAAATCAAAAGGCATGGTTGCAATTACCTGTTTTATAATTCAACATCATTCATTACAGCTCTTTGCACTGTTCCAAATTGCCTTGAGAGAACGACTGGACTTACATTGCTTGCACAAGGTATCTTAAACGTTTCCCAACCAATTATTTTTCTATTCTCCCATCATATATTGAGGTTGTTCTGGGTGAATTTTGGGTTGCTTACCACATGTCATATTTGGGTTTTCTTTGCCTAGATCCTCCTGTTTTTTGGTGTCCTATTTATCAGCTTTGGGGTCACAGGAATAAGTCTTCGGTGGGAAAAAGAATGGCCAACCGTTCTTCTCTCACTCCAGGTACAGTAGGCCAGTCGTGTGTATACATTGATGAGTTAGTTGTTAGTTGTGCAGTATGTCTGATGTGTGTGTTGGCCTCTTGGCAGGCTACAGCTCCTTTCTTGCAGGTGGGTGGTGTTGGAGCCTTGACCCTGCTCAGCTGGCTTGTGTTCCAGGGCTTCCACCGGGCGCGCAGAGTGGGTGGGTGTCAAGCATCATTTAGTAGCACACCCTTACTAGCCATCACAAAATCATGACAAGGCACAGAGATCAAAACATTTCCATTACATAAATATCATCAGTGACCTGCAAAAACATTGTATCAACTACAGGAATAGTGAAAATGGGATTCATTTTCCCATGTGCCTGTGCATTTTTCACTTTTGACAATGGATAGTCAGTGTTTTGGTAAGGTAAGATGAAATATCTTGATTCCTGAATTGAAAGACAGACTCATAAAGACAGAATCTCAATTATGCTAACAAAATGTTCTTCCACAATGGTTAAAAAAAACTATGGCTTTTGATTTACAGATTTATAGAGTTGACAGATTCACAAATTTATAGATGTCACCAATAATTCAGAGTCCTGTGTAATGATCACAATGCACAGAATATATCCAGGTAGTGCATTGTTGACTATTCACATACAGTATTAATATATTAACAGATGACTATTAGTTTACAAAGTAATGTGCAAGTAGCATATGTACTAAACTATGTACAGTAATATGTACACGTCAATTCCGGTAAAGAAAAGGCAAAATTGGAGATGCAAGGCTTTAACTGGATGGCACTAATGATATTTAGGTTACTCTCACAGTACTTATAATACACACATAATTTACATCTGGCGGCACTTCTGAAGGAACTACTGTGCAAGTCCTCTGTTCAGACTCAGAGCATAGTAAATATGAAAATAGGATCATCTCATTATTTGACATGTGCTCCCCTCAGGCTCCAAGATCCTGATCGCAGTGGCATTTGTTGTGGTGTCAGCAGCCATCTTCCTCTGCCCCCTCCTCATCCACTCCCCTTGTCTGATTGAACTGAGTGAATTACCTCCCAAACCTAATCTCATTGGCCACCGAGGCGCACCGATGGTGAGTGTCTTTTTTCCTCCACAAAGCCCTGCAGATAAGAATGGTCCCTCTCATATTAGAATCTGTGTTATCATTGGTACAGTTTAGGAAAGAGCTGTCAAGGCTGGAGTATGGCAGTTATAACTGTGTGTTGTGTTTTATGTAGTCAGAGAGAAGTATTTTAATATCATAAACCTCCGTCATCATTCAGAGAAAATACATGTATATTACCCACACTGATGTAATGAAACAGCAAATGCTTCATCCCTGGCTCAGGTGTGAATAAGTGTCCAGTCATGTGAGGGTCCCATATGTCACGCCGCTCTGTCCTTGATAGTTTTTGCTTAGCTCCTGGGTCACCAATAAGCTCAATTTAACACCGTGCACGGGGCTGTGTGTGTTTGCACGGCTTTAGGGTAGTTTGTGAGTTTCAGCACATGAGTGTGTCTCACCCATCTGTCCTCGCTGTGTTCAGCTGGCTCCAGAGAACACCATGATGTCGTTCAGGAGGAGCGTGGCGTGCAACGTGATGGCCTTTGAGACCGACGTGCAGCTCAGGTACGCCGGGTCACGACAGGTTCACATGGAGGGGTGTCTCTTAGCAGCTGAAACCAAACAGCAACAAAATGTTTTAGAAAGTTTGTTTTTTAAAGGGGCAGTGGGTACGATTTTTACTGCCCCAACGCACAGAATAACTATAATATATCTGTGGGGGTGTGATAGGGTTGTTGATCAATACCGGTTACAATAACGGTTACTTCGCCTGGTGCCGAGATAAGTTCTATCGATGTTGTTCCAATTCCTGCTGGTTGCCAATAGATGTCGATAAAGGTCAAAGGTCAATTTGTAATTAGTTACAGTTACTAGTAACTTCTCTCAAAAAGTAATTGAATTACTTTACCAATTACTGCATAATAAAAGTAATTAGTTACTAGGGAAAGTAACTTTTGCGTTACTTTTAAATGTCTGCTTCAATTCTCTTATTAATGCACACATAGCTATATTATTTTAATTTTGCTGTGGCACAGTGTGGGACAAGACAACTCTCAAATTTGATCTATCATTGTACCCATTATCACTGTGATGAAAAGTAAGTAGTAGAACAATAAAACACAATAGATATGTTTTGACTTATTGTATTCTCGACAGGCCTTCAAATCAAGCATTAGTAGCCTACGCTCTTTTGGCAGTGTAAAATTAAATAACAACTGTTTCTCAGACATTTGTCTGTTGTTTTGCTAGGTGCTTCAGAAGATTAGAATTGCTAGTCTTTGATGTGGATAAAGTTTTCACACCTGCACTTAGACTAACGTTACAGCTCACCACTATATTTTTGTCCTTTATCTCGAGGAGGGAAAATAATGTCCGTATTTCCAAGACAGTGAGCTCGCGCCTGAACTGTCGGCCATTGTGTGGGCTAAGTTACCGGACCGGTAGTCTTTTGATTCCCTTGCGCCACCATAAGGTCGGATGATCATAAACCGGATAATCCTCTGAAGTTGTCCGCTATTTTCACGTAAAGTAACGAGTAACGAGCCCATTTAAATTTCAGTAATTGTAATTGCGTTATTTAATTTGAAAAAGTAATTAGTTACATTACTAGTTACCGCCAAAAGTAATGGAATTACAGTAACGCGTAACTTTGTTATTCCCAACACTGCTTACAAGACACTGTGAAACAAAGTCAAAGTGATCAAACAAATGGTACAATACTGAAAACATAGAATGCATGTTGTCCATCCGTAATTCACCTTCAAATTACATTACAAACAATGAATTTCAATATCGCAGTATCCAATATTTCATTCAGAATTCAAAATAAATAAGGATTCCTTCCTTCTTTCCCATGCCTTATTATTGGGCAGTGTCAAAGTCATGGTTTCTAAACAGATATTCAAGTCTTTGACCATCCTCCATCAGATATAAATCACAACTTATCGCACAACTTAATTCTCAAATCATTATATAAAGGGCAATAAAGCATAAAGTGAATTTCATTTTCAATCTCATTGAAGCCGCAGAGTGAACTGGAGTGTTATTGTATCGTCCAGTTTCATCATAGATTACTTAATGCCCCTTTAAGTTAGGATTGTTTTGGCTTCATAGACGCTAATTTTTGTTCTTTGGTCTGACCCAGCAAAGACAGGGTTCCCTTCCTGATGCATGACCACGACTCTGGGTTCCTGATGAGAACAACAGATGTTAAAGAGAAGTTCCAAGGGCAAGACTTCAGCCACAGCACCAACCTCTCCTGGGAGGAGTTACAGAGCCTGAACGCAGGCGACTGGTTCCTAAAGGTGAGGGCTCTGTATTTATAAATGCTTAATTTATCTGTTAACACTGATGTTTATAAAGATTTATGTACTACCACACAGCATGCTGTAGGTAGAGGTAATATCTGACTTTTTTGGTGCTTTACTCTTGTGTTTTTGATGACACAATGATCCTAAGGTCTTTGATTTCCAGACAGATCCTTTCCGCTCAGCATCCCAGCTCTCAGCACAGGAGAGGGAGGCAGCCAAGACTCAGACTATACCCTCCTTACTTCAGCTCCTCGACCTTGCCAAGAAGCACAACATCTCAGTCATTTTTGACCTAAAAAATGACAACGGGGGCAACGATACTGCGGACACAGTCAGCGCCATCCTGAGATCTGGCATCGCCCCCGGCCTGGTGAGTGTAATGTTAAAACCCCTTCACTGGAATTGGATTTTATAATAAAGCATATTGTTTTTTTTAAAGATGTTGTGTTTCCTTTTCATAGGTCCTCTGGCTTCCTCCAGCAGAAAGAGAATATGTAATGGAAGCTGCTCCAGGCTTCATACAGGTCTACAACAACATATTTGATATGGATGAAGAGGGAGGAAACCACTTGAATGTGAAATATAGCACCTTGAGTACAACAGAAATCAGGTAAAAAAAAAGAAAAAATCTGAAACAAAATAACCCATATTATCTACCGTAGCTGTGCCAGGGGGCATGCACAGTGGTGTGTTAATTAAAAGTGTGTCTGTAGCATGCTGAGACACAGTGCTGGTGCTGAATATAGAGACACATGAACAGCCTTGGGGGAGCGAGATTCAAATAATGTTCTCACCCAGGAGTGTTGTTTAATGGTTGAGCACACCCACCGTAAAAAAAAAAAAAAGCCTCCTGAAGAAAATATTTGTTGGAACAGGGTCTAGAAATATTTTTACGATGATGGTAAAGTGCCAAGTAAACAGATATGTTAGAAGATTGTGAAAGTTAGAGAAGGTATGATTAATGAGCGCTGTCTTTGCTTTATGAGACGGGTCATGTTTCCTAGATCGTGTATTAGCGATCTCCAATTACTGTTCAGCACAATTAACACCACACTTTGAGGTAATCTTTAATTACAGCTTCGACGACATGGCTTGTGTTTACATTGAAATGGTGTGCGGTGTAAATGGTGTGTGTTGGGGTTGGGGTAGTGATGCTTATGATGGCAGTGCATGTGCGTGTGTGCATGCATGCATGTGTGTGTGTGTATCTGTGCATGCATGCAGACAAATCTATGCATTTTGTACCCGACAGGGAGCTTCGGAGCAAGAACGTGTCGGTGAACCTGTGGGTGGTTAATGAGCGTTGGCTGTTCTCTCTGCTGTGGTGTTCGGGGGCCGGCTCTGTTACCACCAACGCCTGCCACCTCCTACAAGACATGAACCAGCCTGACTGGACTCTGGTGAGCAACGTTCATAGCTGCATGTACGGTAGGAGCCGAGGCAGGCTGCTGTTTTCTAAGAAAGTCATGCTTTTTTCCACCTTTCGTCCATTTCAAAGGTGTACCAGATGAGTTAAAACGTTTCACTGTTGACATGGGAAAACCTCAACTTCAATTTTGGTGAACTTCATGTTTTAACTTTACTTGAAGGATTACATGGATCTCTATGGGCTGAAAAAAAGTCTATGACCCCTGGGACCCCTTATGAAACACTTTCAAAACTTCATCGGATAAACTCAAAAATACATGGTGGTCGAGCTAAAAAAAAAAAAGGCCATATTTCTTAGTTCCTGAAAGTTTACATTTTTGAGATAAATTTTTTTCACCCAACAGCAACACTAGTACAATACTAGTACTGGAACAGACAAGTTTGTCATCATATTTGCCTGGACATGTGACACGCTCTGATTGTGTGAGTGTGTCTGTGTGTTTCAGGGACCTGCTAAATACAGAATGATATGGATCACAGTGGACCTTGTGTCTTTGCTGATAATGTGCACACTCTTCATCTTACAGAGGTGAGCAGTGGTTTGTTATGCACAGTAGTGGCTGTTGTATGATATGACTTGATGTATGAATAGAGAATGACTTTTCCACTTCACTGTTTTTCCAAGGAAAATATGCTGTTTCAGTCATACTAAAGGTAGGTTTGGGGAAAAAAAAGTGGAAATATTCACTGTAATCATAGTAGTAGTAACAATAGTTAACAATTTATCAATTGGGGTGTTGCACACAATATTCCAGATAACAGCTCATATCATGGTTAAAGTGGGGATATATGCATCTTCATATCCCATTTACAAATATGTCTATACATGAATAAATAGAATATAGGCTGCTAATTGACAAAACCCAACACTAAAAAGGATAAGATGTATCCACACCTTAGTGTCCCTGCCAATAACGGTATATATCCAAGCCATCATGGGTTTCTCGTGATGAAAGCTGATCCAAGTTATCTTAAATGGGTGTTGATCAGAAGAGGAACGCTGCATGGGCTTCAAACGTGCTCCCTGGTGATGCTCATTGGAAATATGGGGAGTCTGTAGAGGAAAAAAGAAGAAAAAATCCAAGTCTCTCTCTGCTGTATAAAGTTAAAAAGCTTTTATTATTCTTGGCTATTTCACCAACGCACCATTGTTTCTTTGTTCTCTGCACCCTGAAGTGGGACGGGTGGAGGTGGTGACTCGAGTCACATGACTTGGACTCGACTCACAATTTTATTTGCTTGAGACTTGACTTGATACATGAAGAGAATACTTTAGACTTGACTTGGGTTCTGGTGACTTGGTACTTAACTTTGATGACTTGAAAAGGTTTCTAAACTTTTGACAATTTGTGTAAATGACTTAGATTGACGGTTATGAGATTTGTTCCACCAGACAACTGCATTTAAATTCTGTTTTCTGAATTTGTATGGAATTACTGCATTTATTGAAGTTGAAACTGATTATAAAAATCATTAATATAAAAAGCATTTATGAATATAAAAACTCATGATGCTTTTACCAAGTTTTTATCCTATTAAAATCATATTGCATTGAAAAGTCCTAGATATTTAGTTTTCTTTAAGATATGAAATTGATACTGGGCTCTTGATTTGTTCTGACTTGACTTGCTGTTCTACATTTAGACTTGAGACTTGACATTAATGTCATGGACTTGACTTGGACTTGACTTGGTAATCTACATTTAGACTTGAGACTAGAGTTGACTTGGTCACACCTGTGAGGCCGGGTGGGGCCGCAATGCGTTGGTGCGTTTTCTAACATTTTAACATGAAATAGCCAAGAATAATAAAGGCTTTTTAACTTTATAGCCTACAGTGGAGAGTGCCTTGGGTTTTTTCTTCCTTTTCGCTCTTATCTTAAATGGGATTTGAGGTTTATGTATGAGCCAACTCAAAAACAGAAAACCAAAATATCTCAAAAATATGATAACAGGATACTGGTGTGCATGTAAACACATTCAATGCTATTTAAGTCTGTTTCAGGCTGAATGAATTCTGCATTAACTCTAAATGTTTCAACAATCTAATTTCATCATATGTGATTTTAATGATGGAAAAGAAAAAAAAAACTAGTTTGTAGCCAAATGATACTAACCTCTACCACTTTGAGAAGAACTCACTCTTGTGAATTTGGATCAAATATAAGATGAATCAATAAATATCGACATTTTTTTATAAAATCAATCACAATTGCCATTACTCCTCATATCAAGCAAAACATTTGGGGCCTGGTAGCAGATCCTGACATCCACTCTTTGAATAATGTGACTCCTACTATGACAAAATGATTGCTGGCATAAAAAAATCTAACTATTGAATGTTATTCATGTCATTAGCTATGAGCCTGAGCCCTTTGCTTATAAATCGTAACAATTTAGAGGATGTGATCACCTGTGCATCGTTAAACAAATGAACACCAAGTGACATTAATATATATATATATATATATATTTTTTTTTTTTTACTAAAATGGATGCATAGACTTTTAGAATGGAACCCTTCATTTGTATTCATAACTTGTGTGTGTGACTCTAAACAGGGAAAGAGAAGCAACTCCCAGCCTGGAACCAGAGAGAGCTGTCCCCCTTCTTGCCCTCTGAGTAGTTCGGCCCAGATCCAGCGGTGGATGGTTATGCCCCAAAACCGACAAGCATCCCTGTCTTTACGACCAGAATGGTTCAGCCCTGGATCAGGAAGAAAGGCAGTTGATTTGAATTACCATACCCCACTGTATTTTGAAGCCATGTAAATTACAGTGTTCTTTTTACAAGAGACTACAAGATGTGAATCAAATATCGGCATGATGCCACTGGATGGCGATTTCAGAGAATTGTTTATTTTAATATAAGGCTACATCAAGCTGCTTTACTGTTTTAAGTTTATTTTTAACAGATCTGTTATGTTTTATTATGTCCCTGTTACTACTGAAAATGCTACACTTGTATAAGAGCAACATGTAGATCAAAACTGGATTTTTCTCTCGGCACTTTATCCCATAATGTTAGTTTTTGCTCATTTCAAAGGTTTTCCCTTTCATTGTACAAACACTGCTGACAAACCTGTCTAACAAGAGCTCAACATGATAAAAGTATTTTCTACACTGTAACGTCTTCCCCATGTAAGACAAGTAATGTATCATCATATTGATTTGTGTGTGTGTGTGTGTGTGTGTGTGTGTGTGTGTGTGTGTGTGTGTGAGAGAGAGAGAAAGAGAGAGAGAGAGAGAGAGAGAGAGAGAGAGAGAGATTGTAAGCATGTCCATTTTGCAGCACATTAAATGGTGAACTGTGATTTGTTTGCTCCTTGCACCGCCTCGTCGCACCACTAGATGGCACACATTGCAATATTTTTATGAAAACAGGCAACTATCAGGCTGATCTACAGAGGAAAATGTCAAGTTTAACCAGAATGACAACATAACCGACTGAGACGTTATTGTTCACAAATGATAATGTGATCCAAAAGGAAAACTGAGAAAATGGTCTGTGGGTATTTCTGAGTTTAAAATGGTAATATTAGTGTTATTCCCAAGGCTGAGCCCGTTTCCCATCAAGGCGAGGCAAGTGCGAAGGGAGGAGGCGCATGACACGCTCTTGGGACTTTTTTTTTTGTTGTTGCCCAAACTTCAGGAAAGTTAACATGAAATACTAAGTAACGTCCTCTGCTCGCGCCTCTGTGGATGTGGATCTCGCCGCTGACCGCTAGAAGTAACTGTTCAGGCAGACTGGGAGTGTCTGACGTCAGGATAAAACTCAAGATCTCACTTGTTTTTGGAGAGGGGAGCGACAGTTCTGTTTTTATAACTATCCACATGCTGTAATCAGACTTTTCTCTTGCTCAAACTGCAAGTCGCCACACCTGTCATTTACATGGTAGTTTACTTTTCGTTGGCTACACCATGGTGCATAAATATGGTAAGTAGTGTACATCTTCATCTTCCTCACGTGTTCATCTGTCAAAAAGTTTCGCAGTCACTCTCGGTCAAAGTTGAACTTCATACCCACCTGGATTCAGCCTGTTTTGTTGCCAGTTAATACTAGTTTAGTCATTGTTGCTTGATACTTGTTACATTGGTGTACTGGTGCACTAGGCTGAAACGTAGAATCCCCTCGAGAAAACAGGAAGTATTTTTCTCCATAGGGAATGAAATTGGGCAATGTAGTGAAATCCCCGCTGCAGTAGGACAGGCATTCACTGTTGGGCTTTTCTCGCACAAACATGTTCAGGTTCAGATAGCTGTCAAGTAGGCTAATAGATTTACCTCAATGCAATGATGTGCATCATCATCTGTGTTAATTATATCCTCACCACCCACTGGGTTCAACAACGAGCTGTACACTGGTACTGCGACAGAAAAACACCTTTTTTTTTTGCCATATAAGTTACCAGCCAGTCCCATTGCTGTATCAGGCTGTAGGCTAAATATATGATGTCTGATGAAGTCCCATACCTAAAATCTCTATCATGTTTCCTGTAATACTCCTATAGGCACTTACAATTTGCCTGTGGTAGCTACTCAAAAGTGAGATTGTACTGACCCACCTAATAGTATTATGGCATTTTATTAATTCCTTTGGTATCCCTATAATATCCCTATAGTTTTGATGTGTTATAGTATTGTTCTAAAAAATGTATTTTAGGAGTACTGTAGTTCTTTTTAGTCAGGGTTTTATTATTTATATTTTATCCCCTAGATTAGATTTTTTTTTTTTTTTTTTAAATATGATAAACTAAATTTAATCCCAGCCCATAAACAGCTACATCCTCCCTTCAGGACACCATTGACTTGTCCTGTCACCATGAATAGACTCTCTGGGTGATGTTATTCTGAGACATGTGCTTGTTTTTATGAGGCAGACACCGAGCGGGCAGTGGGGCTGCTGAGACAGTACCATGCCAACCTGACCAGTCCAGAGGAGCAGGCGCTGAAGACCAGTGTGGGCAAAGTGTCTGCCATCTTCGGCAGCCAGCTGTTTCAAGCCCTTCTTGGTAAGAGAAATGCTGTAAAACTGCCTGTTTGGGTGTGGAGGAGGGTGTATTTCAAGACACTGCTCTAGCCTGGGTTTGTAACATCAGAGTTGGTCTCAAAGTGAATAGAGAACCATTGTGGACTTTCTAAATAACTTTTCCCTTATATATTTTTTAATTTTGAGGTAAGCGGTAGTTTAGCTAAATAATGTATTTGTTTTACAGCTTTTTTTTTTTTTTGGCAAACTATGCTTCAATATTCATACCACATTAATCTTTTGTTTCTTTTTATTATCTGTAAAAGTGTGTATATACTCTGACAAAATCAGACTGATTTGTCTGTGTATTGCCTGCAGTCAGACACAGGATGTAGACAGGGTCAGGTTATATTAATTTGTGTGGGAAGTTAACTGAGCCTAAATGTTTCCCAATTAAGCCTTATGAAAGAGGCCTTTCAGTTGATCCCACAAAAGGTTTGCTGTATACCCCCCTCTGTAACATACTCAGATTGTAATGAAATCCCAATAAAGACACAGTCAACACAGTTTTTCTATAGCCCACTGAGAGAGCTTGGTCTGAGCTCAAACTTCTCACACTGTGGAAAAAGAGGCCCTCCCTTTCAGAAAATCTCTCTTTTATGAGCCATATATTGCATCAGCAGGTGTAAACATGATCCACGTCATTATTTGGAAGAAACCGAAATTGTTGAACTGACTCGCCACTGCCAGGAAGCGACTCGCTGCTGACTAAATAGGTATTACCAGTTCAGAATCACTCTTGCAGAAGCACGAGCGTGGAATAGCTTGTGGAATAGCTTTTTACGACTGCAAGTCATCTAAAGAATCACTGTTATGTGCAGCCAGCTATACCTTTATGACAAGTTTGGGTCTTTGGGAAAGGAGCTTGCTGTGAACCTTAACCTCAGTTCTTTTTAAAGCAAATTAGTCCCATTTAGCCAATGGTTGAGTGGTCTTTCTAATTACCGCGGCCATGCTATAATGACGCTTGCCCTTGGGTCTGCTGTTGCTACTGCTGACCCACTACTGCCTCTGTGTTGAGGGGGGAAGGGCTACCATGGCTCAGGCAGAGGCTAAGAGAATAAGGCAGGCCTTACCAGTGATGTACTGAAGGGTTAACCCACCTGAACTCACACCTTTTTATCTGTGAGGTAACTTCACCACCATTTTAACAGAGAATACATCTTAATATGATATTAAAGCAGAGAATACATCTTGGTATTGATGATATAAATTCATAGCATGCAGTAAAGTGTTAGGCTAATGTACGTTGCATAAAAACAGGATGCTTGTTATCACAGGGACTTGAAACCAGGCCTTCAAGTTGGAGGAGGGTCTCCCTGCTCACTCCTCCATTATCCCACTACAGTGTCAGAAGTTGTTTTCAAATACTGACCTGTCCACTCCAGCAAACACAATATTTTCCACCACAAGGGAGTACAGTTTACATGAAGTATCTTTTTGTATCTGTTCAGGATTTTAATGCTCATAACCATTAATATCCATAATTTCAGTGATGCAGCAGAGTGATGTAGTGAGTAGGGAGCCTGTCCTTCAGCTGGAAGGCACGGGTTCAAGCACAATCCCTGCTAAAGTGTCCCTTAAGTGTCCACTAATTCCCTTCTAGCTCCAGGGGCGCTGTTCTGTACTTGACTCGGTGCACTTCCTTCTCTCTGGAGGGGGCAAGGGGAAAAGACAAATTTCCCTTTGGGGATCAATCATAAAAAAAAATACCTTGTCCAATGCCCCAATGTTGTCACTGATTTGCCTAAGGGGGACTGCATAATTCATTGGGGACAACATTCTTATTGTACATTAAGTCACTAGAGACTCTGAAGACTGCCTGGGAAATAATCCACAGGGGGCCTGATCCCTGCAGAGGGGGGCAAGCACGGGTATCAAACTATTACATTATTATTAACTGCACATAGAACATAGGTTGATACTCTGTGGTGTTTTAATCTATCATCAGCAATTTAAAGGAATAGTTCACCCAAAAATGAAAATTCTGTCATCATCTACTCCCCCTCATGCCAAATGAAACACAGATGAAATTTGTTAGTCCATATAACACACAGGGAGGTTGCCAGCACAACTTCGTAGCAGCCTTCAAAACAACTGAAGTCAATGGGGACCTGTTCTTTAGAGCAGTGGTTCTCAATGTGGGGTCTGGGGACCACCAGGGGTCCTTGAGGGCATTCCAGGGGGTCCCCAGCAAATTGATGAATTGTTAAACGTTTTACACATTTCACAACATTTCTTTGTCATTTTAGAATGACTATTTTGATCATAGTTTCACTGTTATCTCTCTACCTACAGTACAGATAGTCGTGGAATTCTGGACAAAATCTTATCTAACAATAAAAATATTCTCAGATTTGGGTCCGAGAGACAAAATCTCATCAAATGGGGGTCCGTGGTCCTAATGGGAACTAAATTAGGGGTCCTTGATATGAAAAAGTTTCAGAACCACTGCTTTAGAGTTCCAAAACAAAAACATCCAAACAGTCACACTGTGAATAGAAAGACCTATACACCATTATTTGTTGCAAATCAATCAGCTGTAGTTAAGATTTGTCACTAAAGTATAGTGTAAATATAGGTATTTTTGGAACTCTGAAGAACTGGTCCCCACTGACTTCAGTTGTTTTGGAGAAGGCTGCTATGGAGTTGTGCTGGCAACCTCCCTGTGTGTTATATGGAGAAACTTCACCTGTGTTTCAACTGGCATGAGAGAGAGTAGATGATGACAGAATTTTCATTTTTGGGTGAACTATTCCTTTAAAGGGTTTGATTTAACATTAGTTGTCCCGTCATGTATTAAAGTGAAGGATGGTGTCAAAGTAGTAGTAAAGGAGTCTTTGAAAATCAGAGAGAGGATCAGAATTCCAAATCAGGATTCCAGACATTCCAGAGCTGGAATGTTCAACCGTTGCTGAGTTGGAGGTAGATAAGAAAACACACCGCTCCTGGCTGACAGGACAGGCCTCCTCCACAACTCTCTGGGCCTTCCTGGATCGTCTGTGCCGAGTCTGAGGGTAGAGGCAGGAGCCCACGGTCTGGGCGTCTCAGGTGAAGCTAGGCCCTTTTACTCCACATGTGGTTCTCATCAGGCAGAGAGGAGGAGCAGCTGGTTGATAGAGTTAACAGGAATACAGTGCAATACAAACATTACTCATCCTGTTATCCTATCCTGTGTTGTTTGCCTTCACAAGCTTGGGGCCATGTTTGGACCGACTGTCGCTGTTGCGGTGGACCATTATTGGAAAGCAGAGGGCTATTTGGGGCAGAAGCTATGTTGTTTACTCTCTGTAACAATTCCTATTGTGACCAGATGAGAATTTACAAAATGAGAGACTATAGCGATTGAGAGCTGGATCAGGCAGGCATGTTTATATCCTCAAGACAGTCATATGCCAACGTTACACACACATACAGTACAGTGTTTGTGTTAAAGAGATCCCGTTGACTTTGATGCGCTGTGGGAAGTATGGGAGGTGTGTGATGCAGTGTGGGAAGTTTGAGCACTGGCCACTTGATTGGATGCCTGCATGGTTGCACAGTCACGAACAAAGGTTGCCTTAACTGTGCACTCACCCCTTTGTTCCAACATACAAACATGCAGTGAAAGGCGTGGGGGGTGGCGGCAGGGAGTTGGGGCACACACACGTACAGACACACACACACACACACACACACACACACCCACACGCACACCCACACACATACACACACACATGTACGTTAAGCTACAGACGATCCCAAATGCCAGGAGATTATTTTATTGAGGCAATGACAAGGGGGTGAATTGTTTGCCCTGCCTAGAACCCTTAAATTGTGACCTAGTTTTTCTTGAATGTGTTATTCTAGTGAGCCGTGGGTTGCTCATCATCATGTAAAGAACCAGGGGCGCATTCTTTTTTTGTATGATTCACCCAGGCAGGCAATAGAGAGATGACTCCAATCCACTTGAATAGGTACATGGCAAATAGAGCAGGGCTACAGCACATACACACACACACACACACACACACACAGACACACACACTGATCCTGTATGCAAAGTCATTTGTAGAACAGGGAGAAGGTGCAGGAAACCCCCTATGACTCTGACAAAAAGGCTCAGAGCTCCAACCAGTCTGTCCCAAAATAGACCTAACATCAAAAAGAGATCTGGGAATAAGTCCTGTGAAAGAGACTTCTGGCTTGGATAAAATAGGGTTTATGTTTTTTGTTCCATGGCCAGGAATTTATGTGGTCTTTGAGGGTTGGAATGGCGTAGAGAGTTTTTTTGGAAAGTCACGGATGGAAAAATAGCTATACTTGGAGGTTTTGTGTGACTGTGATTTCTGATTTCAAAACACAGCACCTTAAGACCTGATCGAGCACATTTTTCTGTTTTGCTACCTCTTCCAGGAATAGATGAACCATGTAAATGAAGTGTTGGTTGTGTGATGGCATGCAAGGTGTCCGAGGTGCAGCTGAAGAACAAATCCTGCAAGACTTAACAGATTCAATACTTTCAAGACTTATTACAGGCAAAAGGCAGCTGCCACTCATCCAAAGCTTTACAGATTTTCTTTATTAGAAAATAAATGGTTTAGTTTGCCTGTCTATTCATATTTAGTGAATCTGTGAAAAGCCAGCACACCTTGCTATTCCCACTGTAATTATTTTTTAAGTTGTATAGAAATTTCAAATTTCATACAAGGAAACCATGCTCCAATTTCATGTGTATGAAATGTCAATGAGAATTTTATTTTTAACGAAGTGAATGCTGGCATAAGACCCTCCATTCAAATTGGATGCTGCTAGCATGATAATCATGATAATCTCATGAAGATACTATTTTTTCTCTTTGAGCTGTAACATGCACGATGGCCAATGGAGTTCATGTTTTCCATTGCACTGATAATGCTCACTAAAACCACCTGGTAAATTAAGGCAAGGAAAATGTAATTAGTAGACATTGGTGGTTTTGTATTGTGGGAGTTCACTACCCAAAGCTGATAGGTAATTTTATGATCGGATTAGTTCATTACTAGGTTTAACAGCAATGAGGAGGCCTACTGGTGTGTGTGCGGGCGCGCGCGTGTGTATGTGTGTCTTCTGTCTCTGTCTGTATCCGTGTATCTGTGTATGGGAGTGCGTGTGCATGTGGGCATATGTGTGTGTGTGTGTGTGTGTGTGTGTGTGTATGTAAGAGTTTGTGTAAGTGAGATTGCTCTTTAGTCAGCTGGGCAGCAAACTCCTCTGCCCACACATGGCTTCACTCCTCCACATTCAGACACAGTGATGAGTCACATGCTCCATTCTTACACTTTTGTTCTCACAATGCCTTGTTGGGACATACTGACTCCCATCTTTCACACAGGCACGCATGCGCACGCACACACACCCCCTCACACACACACACACACACACACACGCAGACACTGGGTACAGAATTTTCTGTCCTTGAGTTTTGCTCAACAAAAGACACATATTGCTAATAAAAATAGATGTTTCAGGTTTATCAGCTTCACCTAGATGTCTTTCTCAAATGTTTCTTTTAGCCTTTCTTGTCCTGACATTGAACTTTGGGAAGTTGTTGCACTCTACAGCGACCTCTTTATGTCAACAGTGCAGTAACGGGGGCCTGTGTGTGACATCAGCAAAATTGTCCCACTGCATTCTCATCAAATGGCTGCCACTCAATAGGTGACCACAGGACATGGGCGCGTAATGACCCGAGAGGTGATGAGTGGAGACGAGAAGGGAAGGGAGGGGAGCAGTGAAGCTCAGTCAAAAAAGAAACTCAATTAAAGAAGGGAGGAAGAGTTGAGGAACCCACTAGGGACAACCATGCACCTTTCAGTGTTTTATGGCACTTTGGATAAAAGTGTCAACCCTTAATGGCATATGCATATGCTTGGCTCACCATACACTCACTTTACAACATATGCAAAATGTGTGAACAGTGTATTATCTCTGCCATTGCCCACTAACCATCTTCCCTTGTTGAAGAACTTGGTTATGTAAGAAAAATATTTGCTATTGAGTTTTTTTTGTGCTCTTGCCCACCTGGATTTTTGTTCACCGTGTAGCATGTTATTAGATATGTATTTCCAAGTCACATTTATTTCTGCTGCTCATAGAACCGCACTCAGCTTGAAATATCATCACACATCCAGCTGATAGATCTTCACCAATATGAATCAATAATCTGTCATTGGGAATTTAGTTGGGTTCCTTTTCTGCAAGAAGAGAGCTCAGGAAATAACTTGGATAACTGCCAGTCAGATAGCATTCGAATCAAAGCATGCAGCAGGGATGATACAGTTTGCACTGACAATGATTGCTGTAAACTGTGGTTTATATGTCTTTTATATGAATTGACCACTGTTCAACTAAGTGGTACTTTCCGAGTTTATTCAAGATGTACAGGAGTTTGCGTAACCTTGCCCCAAAACGAAATATCAAATCCATGTGACTGGAAATGGCCTATAGATAAAGTAAAAAGGAGGTTTGATAAAAAGAAAACAACCAAAAAGTAGAAAAAAATTGTATTATCTTTGTGAGAGATTTGCTCTTTTTCTCTCAGTATGAATTATTGTAGTCTGGGTGGGCTGTGTAGACTTGATGGCGAAGTCCTCAGTCAGTACCTGAGTCATATTGTTCAGGAGCAAGATAAGAGCATTTGCAAAACTGAAGACGGAACTGCTATGCGAACAGACGTCCCACCCCCGCATTTGCACCCGGAGCACCACTGAGGAAAACAGACATCTCCCTATATGTTGATGATGGAGTGGAGGAGTCTTTTACACAACCAAAGCACTGCACTTTTTTCAACAAGGAAGTAAAGAGTTAAGAATAAAGATTGCAGAATTAAGAATAGTTTGCATCTAAGACTTGAAACAATCCCAGGAAGGAAATAACAGCTACTAAGACAATTAGAAGAAATTCATTTAATTGTCTTTTCTTTTCTTGCAGATATTCAGGAGTGTTACGAGGTGACCTTGCAGCTGAACACGGAGCAGAATGTTGTGAAAGAAGATAGTAGGCAGGATGCGTTGGAGGTAATTTGCCTGCTTATACATTACAGAGCGGAGAAAATATGTTATATGTTTACATCTGTATCTGGTGTCATGCTGCTGCGTGTTATGCTTTGCTTCCTCTCTGTGCAAGAGGTTCCTTCTCACTCCCACACAAGCTTAGAAATGTTGCTATGGGTGATGGCTATGACTTAAACTTGGAGAGTGAGAGTCAGGCAGAGAAAAAGTTGGAGCGGGACACGCGGGTACAGGAAGAAGAGGAAGACAGACTGAGTCAAAAAAGCACTGATAGACCATGTGCTCATCAGTGGGCTGCTCTCATGAAGTCACCCAGACCTTTCATTATATCAAGTGTTTGCAGTCACATGGTCACTTAGAATATTTATAGCAAAGTGCAGAGAAAACAACCACTCCGGAGTTAAAGGGGAAAAAGCCGGTTGTGTGTGTGTGGTGTAGAAATCTGGATCTTATCAGTGGAGCATCATATAGTTCTGTCTTCATGCGATAGGTAGTGCAATATCAGTAAAGTCAGTGCAGTTAAATTTGGATCTTTTTTTGTAAAGTAGTTCCATGTCACTGATGTCTTAATAGCCTTTGAATGGGAGGGGACCCCTGACTTCATATCACTTGCATGATTTAATATTGCCTCATAACTTTCCTCCAGCAATGCCAAAATGTAAATGAAATTGATCCTTGGCTGACTTCTATAGCCCATTAAGTGAATGCTCTTTGGCCTGGTTTTAGCACTGGGATTAGAAAAATGCTACCTTCAGTACCTTCTGTTGTGTGTGTGTGTGTGTGTGTGTATGTGGTGGTGGTGGGGGGGGGGGGGTGTCTGTGTGAGTGTGTATTTGTATCTATGCACACAGTGACACAAACTTGGGGTATGCAGTATATGGGACACATAGGGCTGCAAATTCAGGGGCTCCAAAAGCACAGACCAAAAAAAATCATATTTTCAATTTTACCACAAAATGTAAACCATTCTATTATAACACAAGTTGTAGCTACAGGAAAGCCTATCTGAAAATATCTTAGGTACATCCTTTTTTTAGTTTGAGGGGGAGCAGAAAATGCAGGTTGATGTTTTGCCACGGGGGCAGATCACAGATGCTAGCGAGGAGCAGGTTCAAGCTGAGGATGCTTCAGCCAGTATGGACAGAGCAGCCACAGTCCTGATCCCTCTGAGCCATCAGACTGGACGTCCCCCACTGAAATAACTGACTCATTTCATCAAATGATGTTTGAGAATGGGCTTGTGAAATGCCCCAAAGGCCCATATTCCATAACAGAAAAAAAGCAACAGGCTATTTTCTAAAGCTTATACTGTTCTCTTTTATTATCCAGCAGGGAACAAGTTTAATGTGACTGGTTAATGCACTCAATAAAACAAAGTGTATTGCTTTGCATGCAAATTATTTGGAAGTGCGCAAGCCTGTAACAACTGCTTAGTTAGAGGATACAATATTAGCAGTCGCTTTCAAATATACTGCAACACTACAGAATTGGGAATGGTCAGAGAGACGCTTACCTTGCCTGTAGAAAGTCTAGATAGTGTTATTTACATTTACAGTCAACTGTAAAGGGCATGCTGGAAATCAGTTGTAACATGCGTGAACAAAGCAATCCAGTCAGAAATATATCTAGAGACATCCATTATGCTGATCGAGTCTCTGAAAAAGTTGGATTCAGAGACAGATAACAGATATATTGTGCTGTTATTGAAATAATTAGTATGACAAGACATGAGTTCACCCCTACTTTATGATTTAAGATGGTAAGACAGGTATATTTTGCACATTTTCTTTCCTCATACTAATTACAGACACACACACACACATACAAATGATGTAGAATACGCTCTGTGGCATGGGGTAGTGCTGGTGGGGCAAAACCAGGTTCTAAGGTGTGTGTGGTCTTCAGCTATTGGAATACCGTCTCCGCTTCCTGGGCCCTTCTTGGTCAGGTCAGAGAGGGGGCAGCTAGAGAGGAGAACAGGGAGATTAAGTCCAGCCGACCCCAAAAAGGCACATACCCTGCTCTGGGGAAATAGTCACACCATCTTCACCTTCTCTTCCCGTGGGCGCAGTAGGCACCGGCCGACTTGGTACCCCAGGTACTTCGCTTCAGACCGGCTGATGCTGCACTTGTTGGGGTTTGGGCTATGAGTCCCACCCAGTGCAGCTCCTCCAGTGCCCCCTGGAGCCTCTCCTGGCTTTCCTCCCAGCCAGGTAAACCGTGGTGTACTGGCAGTGGGGCCGGATGATCGAGGCCACAGATCACTGGGTGTTGCAAAGGTTGTCGTCTAGCTGCGGGTGAGAGGGGCACCTGCCAATAGCCTTTGGTTACGTGGAGAGTAGAGATAAACTGCGACTTATCCAGACACTCAATCAGTGTATCCACTCCTCTTCAGGGTCTGGTCTTTCAGCAAGACCATCTGTTTGTGGGTGGTACACCAAAGTATGGAGGTGGTGGACTTTGAGGAGCCAGCACAGGTCAGACATCAGCTGGGAGAAGAAGGGGGTCCCCTGGTTGGTAAGGACGTCCTTCGGGATCCCCACACAGGAGAACAGCAGCACAGCTTGGAGGGTGCCAGCCTCAGAGACCTCAGGATACCAGATGACGTAGTCAACCAGCACAAGGATATACTCATGGCTCCAGGAAGACTTCGGGAGCAGGCCCACCAGGTCATCCCAGTGCAGTCGAAGGGAATGTTACTGACGGGCAGGGGAACCAGGGGAGCTGTGGGGGCTGGTTCGGTGCAGTCTTCTGACACACCGGACACCTGTGGTAGCACCAGGAGCTCCTGCTCTTCCCCCAGCCGTTGCGCCACATAATAAAGTAACCCATTCTTGACCATGAAGTACTAGATGGGGAGCTGGCCTCCGCCCCTCTGCTCGTCCCTTTTCTGCTTGGGCACAAGAGACCCGTCCTGCTGGGTCTGTTGGAAGAAATCAAACGGGGTTAATGAGAGGGGGGGCCTCAACGTCCTGATCTGACATCTTGCATACACCCCAATAAATAAGTTGTTGCACCGCTGTGTGCACATGTGTATGTACATGTATGTGTGTGGGTGCATGTGTGTGAGCCATGTTCAGCGCAAGACCCTTTTCAGTGGCTTTCCGTTTTTTTTGTGTAAAAGTGTTAGTACATGATAATTCAACCCTGACATCAGATAAAAACACTTTAACCTAACATCCTCATTTTGACAAAATCGTGTCTTTTATCCTTTCGTGCTTTAACAACCCCTCCCTCTAGTCAATCACTTAATGGCAATGTGTTTTTGAAACTCTTGTGCTAAGTCTGAACTGCATTATGCATGGTCAGTTGAATAGGGAAAATGCAATAAACTTGTCATTTACTAGAGTGAATTAAATGGATGCCTTAATGCAGAAGACTGTGTTGTCAGAAAGAGGATTCTCATGCATTTGTAAGATTGTGTAAAGAACTAATACCATAATATTAACAATCTATTTTCTGATTATACAGGGGTTATAGGAATGGGAAGTATTTGCAAGCATTAGGCCAATTTGTCACCTCTGATGTGCTGGCTTAGTAAATCAATAACTTCCCTGACCTGCATCAAATACAGAATAAAAGGAGTGCTCAATATAGCATAATCTGTTCATAATCTGTCACACTCTCAGAAGAGGACCCAAACCACACACTAAGATTGTGGCTTGAACTTTTTTTTTTTTTTCTGTCATCCTAAGCTCTTCTCCCAGCATTTCTGTGATCCACCCTGGTTAGCTACTAATTCAGTGCAGCATGGCTCCTGATCCTTCCCCCTTCCATTCCTGCATCCCAGCTGCTTATGGGGCCCAGGCGCAGGCCCGGCTTGAGAGGCTAGGAGAAGGACGCAGTAGTCACAGTGGGAAGTTTGAGAGAGAGAGAGAAAGAGAGAGAGAGAGAGACTTAATGGACGCCCAGCGAGGTGCTCATCAGTATTCCAGCCATGCTGTCACCTGAGTGGAGGATGGGAGGGAAATTAAATGAGTCTGCAAATTCCCTGATTTGGTGCAGAGTAGCAGGTGAGAGTAGAGAATAGCTCCTTTGGAAAAGGAATGAAAGGGACTTAGTAGAGACTTCTTCTTTGTAAATTACTTTAATATATAATTAGAAATTCATTAGAGTTTTGATTGCACTAACCTTTGGTTGTAATATTTTTGGCTTTATTATGTAATAATCATGATGTGGAATAACTAAGGATCTGAGGGCCAAAGATGGAAATATTTCTTTTAAATGTTGTATGACTTGTGATGATTAATTGATGAGCTCATCTCAAGTCTGTCTGCACGATTGTATGTGTGTGTGTGTGTGTGTGTGTGTGTGTGTGTGTGTTTGCATGCTGAGTGGTGCAAAGGGCATACTCTTAGCTGCCACTATTAGACAGAGCGGGCAGCCAAGGGGGCAGGGGGGGCGGCCCTGGCCCTGGCAGTGTCAGCTGACCTGCCTGTCAGCACTGCCATGTGGGAATGGAGCCGTCACAGCAAAACTCACTAAGCATCTCTGGAATAACACACAGCATATCAGATCCATACCGCCAGTCCAAACCTCTGTAAACAACAATCATGGTGACAACATTGTACACTTGACATTGATGACATTTAGATTGTTTGTGTGAGAATCTAAAATGACTGAAGCTCTCTTGCTAGTGGGTGCGGCGAAACCAGGTAGCCTGCATGGTTAGGGGTGTGTGTGTATTTATATAAACACTTTACACATTTGTCTCAACTCAGCTGGGGATCAAGACCAGCTTTCAATTTAACTTGGAGGCATCAGCTGAGGGAGAACGCACCTCTTGTTAGGAAAATCATCAAGGCGGTTTTGCCTGAACATTTTTTTTGCAACCTTGCATCAGTGATGGCCTGCTCTAAAGGCTGCCCTCTGCTGTCAATAAGGGTCTGTGTGCTCTAAACTGTGGAAATAATCTCAGCGACTCTCAGGTAGGCATATCCTCTGTGTCCATGTCCACATTCAGCGGAAGCTTTCTGTTGTTGTGGTATGAAAATCAATATCTGTCAAAGTTATTTGGATGATCTGTTGAGTTACATCTTTGCTGTCACTTTGTATCGGCTGAGTTTCACTGTTTGTCATGTTAGACTGTAATATCAGACCTCTGACGGAGTGAACTATCCAGTTCAGTTCTCTGCCGGCCTTCCTCCATTTCTTCTCCCATCCACTGGTGTTTCCACAACAAATAGCACTCTGTGTTCAGTAGTGCAGACTAAGGCAGGGACCTGAGAGCTGGGCAGTGGTATTACTCAAACTGATATTCCCATATTTATGTTTTTCATTCTACAAAGGTCTCCTGCTTTTACCACTGCACAAACACATTAGCCAGGCTGTGATATATTAGTTAGCTCCTATCTTTGCTCCAATGTAGAGAGTGCTGAATACTAACCAACACTTAAATGATGGCTTGTTGATACATGGCATCTTTACTATCAATGAGTATGCACTGATCACTGCTGGAGGGTCTTTTCTCTCTGATTTTGCTCTCTCCTGTCTGGATGTTAACCTGCCCTGTCTGACCTGCTCTGTCCCATAGGACCAGGAGGAGGGTGTTTCTCGGGTTCGAGTGACCAGCAGGAGGAGTCCTCACAAAGTGGAGCGGGTTTCTGGCTTGGTGACTCGCTCCCATGTTGACATGCCCAAGGTCAGTGCAAAAGCAGAGATTTCCAGGGGTTTCCTGAACCCCTGGGAAGTTCTCCTGAACAAAAACAAATGGTTTCCACTGATGATAGAATGTTGTATGTTCTATGTAATAGAACAGTTCTATGATAACAGTAGAATAGTTCTATGATAATAGAGATCCTAATAAGCAAATGAATAAACATTTCTCCCAGCCTGCTTAGTGAGGCATCACAGGGGCGCCCCTAGCTTCATGAGACGTTTGTT
>NW_027281425.1:0-82189 GCF_046629955.1 Centroberyx affinis
GAGGAGAGGAGGAGGAGAGAGAGAGGAGAGGGAGAGGGAGGATTTGCCAGTTTGTTTTTCTATTTCAACCAATCAGAGGGGTTCTTTGGGTCTTAATGTTCCTGCACAGAACCGGTTCTGTCACCACAGAACCCTGGAGGAACCCTGTAGGAACTCTTGAGGAACCCTGGAGGAACCCTGGAGGAACCCTGGAGGAACCCTGGAGGAACCCTGGAGGAACCCTGTAGGAACCCTGGAGGAACCCTGGAGGAACCCTGGAGGAACCCTTGTTTCTCTGGGCGTCCCGCCGCTGCACTTGACAGAAACACAGAGAGACGGCTCTCCGCCCCAAAAATAGAACATCGACGAGAGAAGGAACGCAAGGAGGGGAACCAGAGATAAGACTTAACACACACACACACACACACACACACACACACACACACACACACACACATTCTCTATCAGTTTTACAGTTTTTAAATAAATAGCGCCACTGCATTTTACTGTACAGATCATTTGTCATGCATTATCATATTGTCTGTTAGAATATAGTTACATTGTATAGTATATTGTTGCATTGCATTGTTTTTATATTGTTTTTGTTTTCAGTGTTTTATTGATCATATCCTGTCTACGTTTTTACTGTTTAGAGGGTTTTTATGTAAATGAGCAGGTCGAGACTCAGAATAGAAGAAGAATAAATGGCCAATAAACTAATACTACACACACACACACACACACACACACACAGTTTTTATCCTGATGCTGTACAGTTTTTAATAATCAGCACTGCTGCTCTTTACAGATCATGTGTCAGGTATTATTGTGTATATTGTCTGTTAGTATATTGTTGTATTATATTGTTGTGTTGTTAGTCCATGTTTTTGTTTTAATGTCTTGTTTTTAGTGTTTTATTGATCATATATTGTTTACATTTTTACTGTTTACAGTGTTTTTGTGTCGACATTAAGGCTCAAGACTCAGAATTCCCATGTATTTTTAACACAAATGGCCAATAAACTACTACTATTACACACACACACACACACACACACCACACACACACACACGCAAATACATGTGCGTAGCTAGATTGCGCACAACCTAGATACACAACGTTAGGCTCCGACTGTGCTGATGTGCAGCAAAGGCATCCAATGTAAACGAATCTGAAACCTCTTTATGAAACGTCTTCAGTTGCAGCTATTCCCTCTGCACATGGAGTGCTCCAAATGTGAAAAGACTGGGTGTGTGTGTGTGTGTGTGTGTGTGTGCAGATACGGCCTCTGGGTAGTAAAATAAAGAGATTAGGCTCTTGCAGGTAGACACTCCCCTACACAGCCATTGGCTGGAGGCTACAGGTAATCACCTGCACTGGATTGCCTTTTAAGGAGACGTTGGTCACAGATACACTGTTCAATCCCTCGTTCACTCTCTCTCTCTCTCTCTCTCTCTCTCTCTCTCACATCCCCATTTCTCTCCCTCCCTTCCCTCCTTTTTCCTCTTTCGCCCCTCCAGTTTTCTCTCTCTCCGTCTCTCTCTCTCTGTGCTACTAGAGGGAGATGGAGGGACAGAGAGAGAGGGAAAGAGGAGACGGAGAGAGACGGAGATGAGACAGGAAGACAGGAGGAAAAGGGGGAGAGAGAGAGCGAGAGGTGAAGGGACAGAGAGGCAAGGAGAGAAAGAGGAGAAAGAGGAGTCACGCCCTTCTTGGCTCCTCATCTGATTGTAAGCTGATAACCCGGCACATACTACCAAGCTGTTACATAAGGGATAGAAGACACCCTGAGAGAGTTTACGTGTGTGTGCAGCATGTGTGTGTGCAGCCTGTGTGTGTGCAGTATGTGTGTGTGCAGCATGTGTGTGTGTGACACAGTGAGCAGCAGGCCCAGTTCTGTCTTGTTTTCCCCCGTTTCTTTGGAAACGCAGGGGTAACTGGGTTAGTCACACTGCTGTTTCTTTTTTTTTCTGTAAAAGAATTTGCCTGTATCTGCAGTCGGTTTATGTGTGTGTGTGTGTGTGTGTGTGTGTGTGTGTGCGTGCGCATATATGTGTGTGTGCTATGCCGAGAAGAGACCACGCTGTTACTAAGAGGAAATGGAATGTGTGTGTGTGTGGGCCCGGCTCTTATACTTCTTCCTAGAGTGACCTGATTTCACAATATATCACCATATATACTGTATAAACTGATGAATTATTTCTTCTAGCCAGCATCCAGTATGGAGCATTATGTCACACTGTAAAACCCTTGCATCTATTTAACATGAGAAGGTTATAGTCATAGTCAAAGGGGGGATTTAGCAGGGAATGATGAAGTGAGATGGTTTCCCCCTTGTTTGCATAAATTATTAGCTTTAAAACCGAGGGGAAACTCACTTCCCCCTCCTGCTTCATTTTCAACTTCATCACTCACTGTGCATAAGGGACACTATATGGAGTTTCATTGTCACAGTAGCTTCTACTTAAGTGACTGGCCTGAACCACTAGGGACAAAAGGCTCATTGTAGGAGTCATTTATTGTGAAAATAGGGGGGATGAACGATGCAGCAAAGCACGAGACGCGTAAATCTGCGGGAAGTTTTCTTCATGACCCAAAATGAGATTCCATAGATCATGGTACTTTTTAAAGGATAGTACATCACTTAAGCTCTTGGATGACAAAATGATAACACTTAAAGATAAGAGGAAGCTTTATTGATCCCCGTGGAGAAATTCAGATGCTGCAGCGACAAAAGTAGGAGGATTCAGCAGGGGAAGAAGGGAGATAGAATATAAATCAATATATATAACTTTAAACTCGTTATGTAGACTGTATTGGTTGGAATATGGGGGAGCAGTATGTGTTACTAATATAAAGATTAAATGAATCTATATGCTAGTGCATTATATGTTATATATACATTATATGTTGTTGCATTTACTTACAAAATGGAACCTCTATGATTTAGAAATGTTGTATGAAGAACTTCAGGTAATTTGTTTTTTTTAATCCCCAAAATGAACATGTATCAACTTAAAAAAATTGCTTTTTTAACTCCTCTAACTTCTGTACTTCTATTCTTAGAAACATGGCACATTTCTGGGCTCTGATGCAGAACAGGGAGGGTGGAGGGCAAGTCGCTCTCAGTCCTGTCCAGCACATGCAGTTCAGTCGTTCAGCAGATAGGGGCAGACCTGAGAACAGCCTGTTTTCAAAGGCGGAGCTGGAACTGATCTCTCATCAGTTTTGCTAACTTTGCTGTATTAGGGTTATCAGTTGAATCCATTTTGAGCTGGAGTAGGAAATTAAAGTTGCAGCAAGTCATGTAAAATAATGTGTAATATAAAATGCCATACTAACAAACACAATTAATCATATGGTGAATCATGTAGGTGATATTTAACACATGTTGGGTGTATAGTGGGCAAGGTACATTAATACAAGGTATTGTCAATAATCACGTTAATCTCCACAATAGCCACAATAACAATGTCCCCATTTACAATGCACTCAATGATGAGCGATTTAACCCCTTGAACTCTGATTTTCCCCCTTAAATTTCCCCCTAAGTAGCTTCAAAGTTAGAAATGTATGTTAATCACATACATATTCTGTTTCTGCTCGTTCCAACGCTTCAGTGAAGCTATATCATGCTCATATTTACTGAAATATTCAAACTCAAGACGCCATTTTTTTTATAGCTGCACCATTACATCAAATGGAAAAAATCTTGATGACTTGTGCATCATTTTATTCACATATAAATAGATCTATTTTCCTGCATTGTCAGCTGAGTAAGAAACCACCCCTCTTGTTTGGCCCCTGAGGGCAGTTGGCCAAGAGTGTGTGTGTGTGTGTGTGTGTAAGATGGCCATCTGTGCCAGATGTTAATGATCCCTCTATGTGTGTGTGTGTGTGTGTGTGTGTCAGCAGATGGTGTGTGTCTGTCACACACATGCTCTTTTCCATTATCGGTGACATCACAATCCTCCCAATCATCAATTATTCACACCAGGAGACTGAAACCGAGGAAAAACAAAAGTTTACTGTAATTAGTCAAATCGATGAAATTTCATCCGGCAGCTGGTAAAAATTTACAAATACTTTGAGTTCATCAAACTTTTGTACGATAGTGTCACATTTGAGCGTGTGTTTGTTCATGCTCATTAAGAAAGTAGAGTGTGTGTGTGTGTGTGTGTGTGTGTGTGTGTGTCTGTATGTGTGTGTCTGTGTGTGTTCAAAATGAGAAAGAACCAGGGCAGCTAAATCTTTCAGGGGGTCTGTGTAATAAGAGGCCCATAGTGAACAGCTGGTGTTTGTGCTTGACGGTGTGTGTGTGTGTGTGTGTGTGTGTGTGTCTGTATGTGTGTGTCTGTGTGTGTGTGTGTCTAAAGAGGTTCTCTCTAAGGGGGGGCTGCAACCCTTTGTTGTACGAGTGCATATCATTAGCATCTAAAACCCCTTATTGACCATGAAGAGGAAGAAAAAGAGGGAGATAGAAAAAGGAGGGAGGAAGAGAGGTAGAGAGAGAGAGGGAGCGGAAGAGGGGACCCAAGGGATACAGTAGAAGAGTGGTGGCAATGACCAGCAACACCTGCCAGTCCAAACAGATGTACGCTGCATTTGTGTGTGTGTGTGTGTGTGTGTGTGTGTGTGTGTGTGTGTGTGTGTGTGTGTGTCCATTGTGGATACATATGTAGTCTCTCCCAGTCTCTCTCACTCTGTGGGTGTGTGAATCCAGTCCTAATGTGAGTGGTGTAGTTTGCTTCTGCTGCCAGTGGGTGGAGCAACAGAGCTCCTTTAGACTCAATGATGCCTTAACTTCTCATGAGACAGAGTGACAGTGTCTATACAGGCCTGCAGTGCATAAGTAATTCAGCATATGCCCATTATAACTGAAGGGAACAGACTTTAAACAGAAGCTTTGTGGGTTTTATAAGTTGCACCAGACACTTTTGAAGTCCAGGAACAGCAAAAAATTCCATATGATGGATAAAAAAAAGTCATTTTCTTGGTATACATCCATGTAAAATGCATTACATTAGAACTTTATTATTTATTAAATATGTTTTATAATGGGTATGAACCTGAATTTGGGCTTATTTCTCACATGATAAGAGTACTAAGTCGTCACCCTCTCCATCTGTTTTGACCCACCAGCTCCAAGATCAAGATCAAAGAGGAGTGTACAAGGAAGGAAGGGGGGGGGGGGGGCATATTCAGGCTGTTGACAACAGTAACAGTGTGCATTCATAAGGACAGGATGTGATGTCACAGGCCCTCGCCGAGGGACAGGAAGAGGTATTTTTAGTGGCGCCCTCATCGAGTTTCCCTGCACTCAGCAGCGGCGGCGCCAATCAGCTCCCCCGAATCAATACACACACACACACACACACACACACACACACACACACACACACACACACAAACACACAAAAAGAAGGATTATGCATTCTCATGACCTTGAAGGAGAAATCAGTCTTTTGTTTCCTTTCCTTTCCTCTCCTCTCTTCTCCTCTCCTCCTCTCTTCTCCTCTCCTCTCCTCTCCTCCTCTCTTCTCCTCTCCTCTCCTCTCCTTTCCTCTCCTCTCTTCTTCTCCTCTCTTCTCCTCTCCTCTCCTCTCCTCTCCTCTCTCAGTCTGTCTGCTGTGGGGGGTTGGGGATGTTGGAAATGAGATGATGTGACAATCGCATACATGGGTGACCGTCATGCTATCACACACACATGTAAACACACACACACACACACACACACACACCCATACACAGACGTATACATACACTAACACACACAGACACACAAACACACACTCTGTGATGCCCCCGCTCACGCCTCACTGCTCTGTTTTCCCTTGACTGACCTATATCCCTCTGTCTGCTACAGGCATCGCGGCCCCACTCACACACACACACACATGCACACAGAATCACACACACATTGTGATGAGTTAAACAGAGGGAGAAGCTACTAGGTTGTTCTACTGATATTGGCTCGGCTGCTTTCCTGTCGCCATGACAATAGCAGGGTGGGGGCCCCAAAGTGCACACACACACACACACACACACATATGCTGACCTCTGACCTGTCTGCTGTGGGGAGAATGGAGAAAGGGGGGGTTGTCGGAGGGTGGGGGTGGAGGTGGAGGGGGGGGGGCTCCCCAGTGGTTCCAGCTTCCAGCTCTTTGTTGGTGGAGAGGAGGCCCTTGGTAGGGCTGCAGCTGTGTGCAGCCGAGGCACACACACACACACACACACACACACACACACATTCCTCACTTATCGAAAGAGACGCCGGCACACACTGAAACCACTCACTCATACAGACACTTCACACTTTCTCTTACACAATCCTGAAGAAATCACACACACATTTGTCTAAGTGCGGCCCTGCTGTTTGTCAAGCAGCGTTAGATAATGAGTTTCAGTCCTGGTATGTCCGCTAGGTCTCCTGCCACAGATTAACCCCAAATCATCCAGTTTTCCATTCACATATTACACAGACTTTCTTAAGACTGAATGTTCTTTTCTTGTGTGTTTTCTGTGTGTCCGGAGTTTGTGTGTGTGATTGTGTGTGTGTGTGTGTGCGTTTATGTTTATTTGTGAGTTTCCTCTGATTCCGCCCAACCTTTCGTGATGTCCTGTCTTTCTTCTTGTTTGTGAGGAAGCGCTATCCTAACAACCAGCCAAACGGAGAGAGAGAGAGAGAGAGAGAGAGAGAGAGAGAAACAGATGTACCACCGTTAAAATGATCAATATAATCAATAGGAAGACCGGTTGTGGTCGGAGATCAATACTTCACACACTAAGACAAAGAGGGTCAGTGTCCCATTAGATACATTCACTCACATTAAAGAAGAATAGAATAGAATAGAAGAATATGGCTGCATCCATTCAGTCTGGACCACCGGTCACAGTCAAATGTAGGTTAATGCATGAGAGCTGACACACATTCGAACCCCATGTTTTTTTTTTCCGATGCAGAATTGAACTTGTCGGCTTAAATTTGACACGATCCAAACTGACCCAATATGAGTCTGTGGTGTCCCGCTGATGCTGCCAACTCTGCACACACACACACACACACACACACACACACACACAGCTTGCCCCCGAGCCCGTGTGATGCATGCACACACTCGCCCACACACACATGCACACACACAATAGTTTCTGCAGGTTTAGCTTGTGGCTGCAGTTAACATGACTGACAGAGTGAGAGTGAATATGGGTCAGAGGAGAAACAGACCCCTCTCAGCACTCTCTCTCTCTCTCTCTCTCTCTCTCTCTCTCCTCTATGTTGGTAACTCCCCTTCTCTCTCCACTCCATGTTCACACCCTTCTCTCTCTCTCTTCTCTCTCCACTCCATGTTCACACCCTTCTCTCTCTCTCTTCTCTCTCCACTCCATGTTCAAACCCTTCTCTCTTCTCTCTCTCTCTCCTCTCTCTTCTCTCACCACTCCATGTTCACACCCTTCTCTCTCTTCCTCTTCCCCTCTCTCATTCTGCTGATATCCTTCCTTCCACCGAGAGATTTACAGCCGATGTATCCCTTTCTTTATCGTTCCCTCTGTTCCCAATGCACCTTTGTCATATTTATATGAATTCCTGAAGCGTGACTAAAAGCTGCAACAATATCAGCCCAGCTGCAGCCAAGGGCAGAGAATAAAAAACTCCACTTTATTGTTGCCACTCAATTCATTGTGAAATACTGGACTCCTCCTAAATCTCTGGACTCTCCATATGAGGAAAACTTCTCACACACTGGCCTTTGGTTGGCCGAGTTCTCCAGACACTTCTGGAAAGGCGCGTCGTGATTGGTGGACGTTCTAATGCAGGGGTGGAGAAGAAGTTCAGATTGGCTCCAACCCAGAGGTGTGTGTTCCAAACGGCCCGTGATTGGCCGGCTTTGTGTCTTCTGACGCAGTGCTGCAGTGCTGCGTCGTCTGCAGGTGTTGGATATGTGAGTGCAGCAAGTGTGTCAGTGTGTCAGTGTGTGTGTGTGTGTGTGTGTGAGTGTGTGTGTGCGGTCGCTGCAGCAGACTGCCTGCCCTTCATCAACCGGCAGATTTGAGCCTGGTCGCCATAGCAACCATCCTCAGAGCTCAGCGTGTGAACAAAGATAGCTTCCCTCCATCTCTCCCTCTCTCTCTCTCACACACACACACATGCACACACACAGGCATGCACGCGCACACACACATACACACACACACACACACACAAGCACGTGCACACACACACACACACACAAACAGGCCTTGGCTTATGTACCAGCCAGCTCAATCTGAGGGACACAGAGAAGGCCGTTCTCTCCAGAGGTGTGTGTGTGTGTGTGTGTGTGTGTGAGTGTGAGTGTGTGTGTGTGTACATGTGTGATTGCATGTAAGTGTGATGGATGAAGTGTGGCGTAATCACCAATCACTGCTAATCTCATCACATATCTGGAAATCTCATCAAGGAATGCATAATCACAAAAACAAGAGGAGGGCGAGAGAGAACGAGAGCGAAATGTCAGGACTGTGTGTGTGTGTGTGAGTGTGTGTGTGTGTGAGTGTGTGTGTGTGAGTGAGTGAGTGTGTGTGTGGCATGACAGAGCGTCTCCCTCCAAACACAAATGAACTTTCAGTCCTAACAATGGAGGCGCCCATCTGGAAGGAGAGATAGAAGGAGAACGAGAGAGGAGGGGGCATGCGCACACACATACCCCCCCCCCCCCACACACACACACACACACACACACACACACACTGCACTACACTACAGTACACCATACTACATTCTTCTGTGATTGTGGCCTCTGTGGACAGTGTGTTTTGACTGGGAGAGGCTTGAGCAGGAAGGACTAGTGATAAGTGTTTCAGGAGAGACATGATCACTCTGTCAGACACTAATGATGTGAGCTGGTTTGGCCAATTTATTGAAGTTTAACAAAAAGGACAATGGGGAGGTTTCACTCCAGTTTTGTTTTGAATCCATAATAGATGGATACATCATAATAGGTGGATACATCAAGTGTTCCCTGCCCAAAATCACTGCCTGGGTCTGGCCCCATGCTTCCCCCACAGCACAGGCTCATAAGGAAATGTAGATTCACTCTCTCACTCACTCAGCTCCCATGTGTTTCTATGTGAAGACTTTTCCCAGTTTCTAAAATCTATTAGTTTATGTTCTTGGATGACAAAATTATAACACTTTTACAGAGTGGATCCTCTGTAGCTTAGAGATATTGAATGATGAACTTCAGGTGATGATCGCTTTCCACAATGGATATGAGCATGTTGGAAATAAACTCTTCACATCATGATGACAATGAGGATGGCAGCAATAAGAATAGATTGAAAAAGACGATGAGCTAGGAGCCAACAATCAACAACTAACAGCACTTCTCCATACTGAAGCACCCTAACAACTTTCACACCACTTAACGCAAAGAAACCCAGAGCTTTGAATAAACATGCAGTACACAAGCCTTCCTGACCAGCAAACAAACACAGAGTGGAGCATCTGTGAGTGTTGACCGTCCACTAATCCCACAACAAACCTGAATCAATTATTCATCTAAATCCTCTTGGTTAATTTGAGCTCCAGTTTCAGGCGGCGTAGAGGAGAGGATGTGAGGGATTTGCACTTTTGGGGAGAAAGCTAATTGATACGATTTTGCCAGGCGTTATCAATCAATCTCAGATAGTAGGTAGTAGTAGTGAATTAGTAGTTTTAGTGGAAAATAATAACAAAATGGACCCAAAAGTGTTTTTTTGGGTGGCTGCCTTTAATGGCACATAATATCTTCTTTGTGCTGCAGCGGCAGAATAAAGAGCAATGCAATGCGCATCGGTCATGTGATTGATGATTTAATTAATTTATTCAAATTCAAGTTGTAAACATGACTTTTATCGTTTGTTGACACAGCTCCTATTCCCTACACTATTCAATACGCCCCTAAACATCACATCTGTTTGACTTGGGTATAGAAAATTTCTACTTTCTCACTCGTATTTACCAGTTTGTTGTACCGTTCATGCAAGCTCAAGTCATAATTTGGAAATTTCTGACAGCACCTGAAGGCAGCATTATACTAGCACATCTGCTTCTACAATCTCAGTAATCAAAAGGACTGATGCAAATGCTTTATGAATGGACTGAAAGGGCTGAAAATTCATGATGAATTAGATGAATTAGGCTTCTCTGAGCTATCCCTTTAATTCAGACATAAGTAAACATACGATGGAGTAAGTAAAGTAAGTAAATAAGATGATAGAAGAAGCATAAGGCTGCTGGCAGGTGAACAGAGGAGAGATTTGTGGTCCAGTTTGAAGTCAGAAGCTGTATTTTGATTCAGAAAACGCTTAGAGATCTTCATGTACACCTTCAGTTTTTTTTTTTAACTCAGGTCAACAGATGTAAACAATCAATTTATACATATCCAAGCATTAGAGTCTGATGATAATATTTACTGTAATTCTAGTCACATCTAGATTTGATTTGTTTACTTGAATCAAATTGAATTCATCCAGACCGCAGGAATAATGTAAGAGAGGCAGGGAGAGATTACCTCTGATTAGATTACTCCCACATGTCTTTTCACAAACCATCATCCAGTCAGCATGCAGGGAAGTGAACGAGACACACTGAAATATCACAATACACCCTGGTTCTGACAGTCACAATTTATTTATAGTACCATATGAATAGAAATAAATACACAGGATACAGATACGGGATAGAAGTAGTTTGACAGCCCGGCTTATACTTATGAAGTGTGATGAAGCAGAGAAGCCATAAAAATGATTTTATAAGAAGAACAGTGATTGTAAACTAGTTCTTGGAAGGTGAAGGGCGGTGATCTATGGAGATGGATGAAGATGCCAGCTATAGGCAGCAGGGTAAATTATGAGGTCATACAAACATCAATAACAACAATAAGGTCTTACATTATGGAACACCATGAGGCAAGTCTCCTTTTGCTTGGTCAGAGGTCAGAGGTCAGCTGCAGACCAGCGACCCTGGAGCTGGTCTGGATTCAGCGTCGGTCTTCACAGACCTGCAGCTACTAGGTCTCCTATTCTTAGAGCCTTCCTTTGCATATGGGCCCGGGCATAAATAATGTGTGGTTTCAGAAGGAGGCGGGGGACTCAACCACTGCTCTCACTCTCACCACTCACTTTGCCTAAAGAGAGTGTCTGAACGAGCTGCGCCAACGAACACAACAGATTACATTCAGGACATTTCACACTACTCTGTAAACTATACACTGTGTGTGTGTGTTTTGGTATGAGAGAAATAAATGTGTAACTACAGTACTTCTGATATGAAGCCACCCTTTGTGTGAGTGTGTAACTACTGCTGCTATGAGCCTGCACTTTGAATGTGTGTGTGTGTGTGTGTGTGTGCGTGCACATGTGCAGAGAAGATGCCAGTGTGATCTGTTTGGCCTCTTTGTTTATGGAGCTAGGCCTTTCCTGCCCTCTGATGTGCCATGAATAGAGGAGCTTTGTGTGTGGACGCACACACCCCCGTCCTCATGATTTGAATGCTGGGCCTATCTGATCAGTGTTGGAGGGGAGGAGGAGTGGGGGGGGGGGGGGGGGGCATGATGTTATTGAAAACAGATCTGCTATATTGTGAATGTGGATAAACGGGATGGTTATCGTGGTTAATGGGGCCTCCTCTCCCCGTCTTCTCTATCTTCCAACTTATTAACACGCTGCTCTTAGACTGAGTTAAGACCTCAAGCATCTTCTCCTCTCTTTTCCTCTCCTCCTCTCCTCTCTTCTCCTCTCCTTGTCTCCTCTCCTCTCTTTGTCTCCTCTCCTTTCCTTGTCTCCTCTCCTCTCTTCTCCTCTCCTTGTCTCCTCTCCTGTCCTCTCCTTGTCTCCTCTCCTCTCTTCTCCTCTGCTTGTCTCCTCTCCTCTCCTCGTCTCCTCTCCTCTCCTCTCCCTTTCTCCTCCCCTCTCTTCTCTTCTCCTCTCCTTGTCTCCTCTCCTCTCCTTGTCTCCTCTCTTCTCCTCTCATCTCCTTGTCTCCTCTCCTCTCCTCTCCTTAGAAGTCAGCAGTATTCCTTATCATTTTTTTCAGGTCAGGAATAGTGTGTGTGTGTGTGTGTGTGTGTGTGTGTGTGTGTGTTGTGGGGACAGACAAGGGAAGGAGAGAAAGGAAACAAGGGTGATGACAAGATTTAGTTAAAAATGAACAGTAGCCGCAGAAGAGCAATCAAACTAAATCCTCCTGACACTTCAGCTCTGCTCCCAGATTTCTGTTCACAGAGGGGGCGTGGCCAGGAGCGCAACGTCACTGATCGGTATATAGGCTGCAGCTGTGGCGGCGGGCTCGCGCTGTGAGACAGAGCACTGAGGACCGGCGGCGCGCGCTCACACACTCCCACTCACCCACAGTCACAGGCACACACACACATACACTCCCCAAACAAAGAGAAGCACGCGAGGCAGAGCATCCCACCCTTTCAGGCGCGAGCTCACTGTGCAGAACCCCCCCCCTTTTCCATCAGACCCGGTCCAGGCTCGAGCACACAGAACCGACCATGTCGACTAACGGTGCTACCAACGGAACCAGCGACATGCTGCAGATCCAGTTCGGTCTCATCAACTGCGGGAACAAATACCTAACGGCCGAGACGTTCGGCTTCAAAATCAACGCCTCCGCCACGAGCATGAAGAAGAAGCAGATCTGGACTCTCGAGCAGAGCGGTGACGAAACCAACGGCAACGTCTTCTGCCTCAAGTCACATCTGGGCCGGTACATCGCCGCCGACAAGGACGGGAACGTCACCGGAGACAGCGAGACCCCGGGGCCGGAGTGTCGGTTCATCATCACCGCCCATGACGACGGCCGCTGGTCGCTGCAGTCCGAGCCGCACGGGCGCTACCTGGGCGGCACCGAGGACCGGATCATCTGCTTCGCCCAGACCGCCTCGGTGGCGGAGAAGTGGAGCGTGCACATCGCCATGCACCCGCAGGTGAACATCTTCAGCCTGACGCGCAAGAGGTACGCGCACCTGAGCTCCAAGGTGGACGAGATCGCCATCGACCGGGACGTCCCGTGGGGGGTGGACTCCATGATCACGCTGGTGTTCCGCGAGCAGCGCTACCACCTGCAGACCTCCGACAACCGCTTCCTGGGGAACGACGGCAGCCTGGTGTCCAAGACGGACAAGAGCACCGGCTACACGCTGGAGTTCCGCTCCGGGAAGGTGGCGTTCAGGGACTGTACCGGCAAGTACCTCGCGCCCTCTGGGCCCTCCGGTACCATGAAGTCCGGCAAGAGCGCGCGCGTGGGCAAGGACGAGCTGTTCGTGCTGGAGCAGAGCCACCCGCAGGTCGTGCTCACCGCGGGGAACGAGAGGAACGTCTCCACCCGGCAAGGTAGGTGTGGGTCCAGGCTGTGAGTGTGAGTGTGTGTGTGTTCAGGCCTGGTGGTCTGGTGACAGCATGGTGTGTGTGTTGGCAGCCATATAGCCCCTGGCAGAGGAAGGGTTAACGTGATGGAATGTCAGACTGCAGCCCCCCTGCAGCCTACACACACACACACACACACACACACACACACACAGGAGGACATGCATGACAACAAAGACACACACACATATACATTAATTTGGAATATAGGGCAAGAGCAGATGGCCTACATACTCACAAAGACATGGGCCTGTATGTATTTCCTCATACTAAATAGATTGTTTGACAGGAGCACTCATCCATATTGTAGATGGCTTGAAAACTACCAAACACACAGCATAGGCCTGTGTGCCTCCATATATTAAAGTGCAGGGCAAGAGCAGACAGTATAGATGAGATTCACAGCACACACTTTCACAGGCTCAAGTTGAATCCATCAGTTTTGGTTCCCACGATTTCCAAAGTTGGCCAGTGTGATGTGCACACACAGCAAAGCACACCTAGTTTTCCCACAGTAGCTGTGACATTCTTGAAAGGGAAGATCATAGTTGGCATGTAGAGCTGCGCAATTGATTATGTGTAGTTTGTATATCGTGATTTTAGTTTCCAGTTCATAGTCGTAGAAAAAACTGTCAATATTGAACCATTTCACTTCATTTAGAATGTCCACAAAAATGCTCAAAACGCTGCTAAGGTGCAAAAAGTGTGTAGAATAGAAAGATAATCAGTATTATCATTTCAGCCATGGTCTTGCAGCCCTAAATAACATGGCACCCAAAAACCATACAGGTCTGCTTTGACAGCAGCCAGTGTGCAATCAACCTAAATCCTTTGTTAGACATCTCACTCAAAGTACAGCCTTTGGACCTTTGCAAGCATCTGAGAAGTCGAGGCAAACCGGCTTATGGTTCAGATGTTGACACGCAGGCGTAGGACGTGTGTTTATACACAAACACAAGCTGTGCTGGCTGGTGGGCGGCTGGAACTCCACCGCTGATCACAGGTCTGCTTATCAATAATTATCGGGTGGATACGTGACCTGCTCAGGAGAGAAGCAGTCCGGGGGAAAGAGGTGGGCACACTTGGCCTGATTATTGATTTTCAGATCAAATCGCACGGCTCTGGAGTGTGCGTGTGTGGATGTTAATTGCGTCCATGTGTGCCTGGTCTGCAGCTGTATGGGCTGAGTGGGCAGAGATATGAGCTTGTCTTCCTCCTCTTTCTTCCCTCCTTCCTTCCTTCCTTTCTTTCTTTCTTTCTTTCTCACCCCTCCTTACCTTCCCACGTTATCCTTCCCTATCTCCTTCCATCCACCCTTCCTCCCTTCTCTCATTGTGCCTCCCCAACTTCTTACCATCTCCTTGCCATCGTCCATCTCCTCTCTTGCCACCTTCTCCCTTCACCCACCCCCTCCATTCAAAACTCACCCTCCCCACCCCCCATCTTTCCCCCCCTCCCCTCTCTGAGCTTCAGGCCTGGCTGGTATGTGTCTGTAGTCATCATCAGTCATATGACAGTAGTCATGTTGATGGGTGTCTGGTTAGATGACTGCCCTCTGGCTCAGGCTGTAGACCCCCTGGTAAGGCTGACAGTGGACACACACACACACACACACACACACATACAGGGCCCTTTTAATCAGGACCCAGACACCCCAGTGGCATGGCTGCTATTGATTAAAGGTTATGGAAGGATAGAGAGGAAATTGGACAGCAAGGGTGAGGGAGGAAAAGGCGAGCACAGAGTGTTGACACCCCTCCACCCGCCTGTACCCACGTCATTCCTCTCCATCAGCCTAGATAACAATATGAAAATGGCAAAAGAGGGACCAACCATCCATCCATCTTTATTTATCCCTATAACATGGCTCCCATGGGCCTTGAAAATCCTTTAACGTTTAATTCAAATATAGCATCCAAATTCATGACTATGCCTCAGTTCCCTGGATCTCTCTCCATCCTAGAATCAACACGAGGGACATGAGGAAAACCCTGTGATGGAGATTTGTGTTGATACAGCAGCAGTTTTAAAATTCAGGATTTCACCATGATTTCTTGACTTGACAAGAAGATCATGAGTCAAAAGAATGAGGCGTCTATGATGTCTGATTTTGACCAATATCATTCTTTCCCTTGAAACATGCCAATTTGGAGTCCTTGAACTTCATCAAACAAGACATTGAAAATCACTGAAAAGTACATGATGTCCAAGTGAGTGTGGGAACCCTGCTATACACCCCAGAGAATAGTCAGAGGAAAGGAGATTTTAACAGAAAGAAGGCTTACTACCTGGATCTAAACGGATCTAACCAGAGTGCAGTGGAATGTGGATAAGATTTAGGACGAGATGGGAGAAAACGAGTGAGAAAGCGGAGGGACGACGGTGCTGTCTGCTGTAATGAACGATTGGAATATAATTGATGCCCTGCGAGTCTATATTTAGTCTCTGGTCAGAGGAATACACTGGTGAGAATACCGTGTGGTTCAGTGGTTTCTCTCCTCTTTTCAGAAAGTATGATCTGCCATTCTTTTTCCCCCCCCCGTTCCATCTATTTTCCTGTCACACCCTCCGCTTGTTTGTTCTGTCTCGCTGGTTTATTTACTCAGCATAGGAATATTCATCCACTTTCTCAGTAGGCGCGCGGCCACCGACAATGATCTGCCGTTCCTTCTCCTTTTTCTCCCTCCTTCTTGCTCAGTCTCGGGCACAAAATGGAGGCCAGTTTTTGAAGGTGAGGACGGCCCAAAAAAAGGGTTATAACATCAAAAACCGGAGAATACTGTCAATTTCAAACTGATCCGCTGAAATTAGATGACGGAATACACTGAAATGAGATAATGAAATGCATTTTATTAATCCCCAAGGGAAAAAAAAACCCATATCTGCCAGGCACTTTGCTCCATTAGATTATGCTCCCTATTATGCTCTGTGCAGTTTAATGAAATGCCACAGCGACATTCTGCTCATGCAATTGTAAAGGATGAGTCTCTACTATGCAATATCATTTTGAATTATGCTAATACAATCAACAATACGTTCAGTTAGGATTTATCTCTGCTTTTATACACTAGTAAGAAGTGATTTTAGGTAGACTTCAGCACAGTCAAAACTAAAATACATATTGGGATATGTTTTAGCATTGTATACTGTAGTTCTTTATTGATCACCATAGGGAGATTCTCAGAGGTCAAAGGTCAGCAACAGAGCAGCGCCTGTACTGAGTCAGTGTCTTGCTCAGTGACACTTCAGCAGGGAGAATGCTAGCTGACATAGACACTTGAACCCGGTTAAAGGACGCTCTCTCCCACGGTACCCAAATCTTTACATAACGAGCAGGCGGTTCTAATCTGTAGAGGAAGACTGGATTTACCCCGCCAAACAACTGGATCATTGTAATATGGATTAAATGCTGAGCGGAATTAAACTGGCTCCAGATGTTTTAAACCGACAGCTGCCGGTCTGGCTAGCTCCTCTCTGGAGTGGCTTATTTACTCGGCGGACCTGAGCCAAGATGGCGGTTGAACTGGGGTGGCTTCCATTAGCAACCGGAGGGGCTTTTGACGTAAGCGAGCTCAAGTGGGTCAGTCAAAAAGCCGCTCTGTCCAATCGAAAACGGTTCACGGTCTTGGTCACAGCAAGCCGGTCTAGGCATCCTTTCATTTAATGGAGAAATGATTTGTTGAGACTGTCAAAAGTGCCGAGACCCACATGGGAAGGGTTTCTACTGTTAGAATCCATTTGTTCCCATTTCTGTTGACATGCAACCCAGTGCTTCCTCAAGTAGCTCTGCGTTTTTAATACTTTTGCTCTCATGAATCCAAACTATTGCCAAACAATGATGATAAACTATGCTGAATTATTTTTTGGACATCATCCTCATTCACTGCAACACTGTTGCCAACAACCTCCTTCTCCTCACTGTCATAAATAAGTGTCATACATTTCTTTCAGTTGTCTTCACCTGATCTGCTATCACTGCCCCTCTAGTTTCTGATTGGCTAACAACTGTTAAGCAGGCCTCTGACTGGCCTACAAATCAACATCAGCTCTACATGTATGTTGGGACTGTCCAACAGAAGAGATCAGTGTAACAGATGCGGCTTTGTTATCTCACATGTCAAAAATGCAGTTTGAATTTAATGATTAATCATGCAGCCTTAGTGGTGACATCAGGAACTGGGGAGATTTCAGAAAGACATTCTACAAAGATCAGATATCAGTCATATTTCTGAAGTGCTCCAAAACTTAAACCCAGAACAGAAATTCAGCACTTTGGGACTTAAGATGTCCTAGCTATTAAATTATTAAAACATGCTAGTAGTCCTGTCGAACCAACAGAAACGGGTCCCATTTTTGTTTTGCAACCACAAGTTTAAGCAATATTACATGACAAGTTGCAACAGCCCATCCCCTCCAGATTCAGCCGCCCTCCGGTCATTTGCGCTTGCAACATTCATAAATTCCATTAATCTGAGTCTGTGCTGTTGCTCATTTCCCGGTTGTGACATCCCCTCTCTTAATCCCTGGAACGGCGATGGCCACAACTCCCCGGGAGGCCGTTTAACGACCCTCGCATGGACCGAGACACAATTACTAGTCAGTTAGCCCCGAGCTCAATGGCCTTCTAAGTGGCCTGTGCTGCCCCTGAACTGCAGTGTGAGTGTGGGTGAAAACGGAGTGCCCGGCCTGTCAGCTAAATGGATGAGAGAGAGAGAGAGAGAGAGAGAGAGAGAGCACCATATCCTGCTGGCTGCTTGGTGTGACCACTGAGTGCTGACTCCTCTCCGGACACACAGCAGCAGGGATAGTGACGGATGTTAGAGGCCAGAGTCCTGCGGGGACTGCACTGGTTTCTGGATGGATGGATGGGCTCGATCCCTCGTGGGACTGGGCTGGGTTTTGTGTCAGAATAATGAAATGTACAGACCGAGAACCAGTGGGCATTGGATGATATGGTAATAAGGCAGAGCACCTTGAATGTGGAATGTTTTCTCAGCCGGTGACTAACCCCCACCCCCCGGTCTATGAATGGAAATATGCCCGGTTGTTTGGATTTACAAGCATCGGTTAAGGCAAATTCTTGTGCGTCTAGGCTAGTCCCTGCAAGACTCTGCCGGTCCTGTATGAGCAGACCGAGAGAGAGAGAGAGAGAGAGAGGAGGCAACTGTGGCTCCATTTTGTGTCTGGCTGTGATTCAGCCCTGACACCCTTTCTGTCTGCCTCACCCCCCGCTGGCAGGAAATGAGACACACACAGAAACGTGGACACGCGCACACGCACACACACACACACACACACACACACACACACACACACACACACACACACACAGTGTTCCCACTAACTAGACACAACCCTGACCTTGGCTGGTGTGTGTTAATCCCTGCAGCCTGAAGGGTGATGATTTGCCGCCCCCACAACATCAACACACTCGCACACATGTACAAGCGCACACACACACTCAACCACAACCGTACAAAAGAAGCCAGGAAGCGATCCGTTCATGCATCCTTGGTAGCGTTCTCCGGCCTCGACCGGGTGTGTATGCTGGCGCTTTAATGTGTTTACGGACCTTCGGTGTGTTTGTGTGTTTTCAGACGGTGTGTGTGTGTGTGTGCGTGTGCCAGGGGAGCCGCCTCACAGCCTCTGCAGAGCGCCAGGGAAGCTCTCCTCCTTAATGTCTTGTATTTTATTATGGCCGGTCTTCAGCCGGTCTCCAGTGTGTCGTTCTGCTCCACTCCGGCTGCGTCTCCTCACTAATGCCCACTAATTCACAGCAGAACGCCGGTTTCTGGTCGATTTTTTGCAATACAGTGAACAGGGAATGGTTTTAAAGCATATTCCAAAAGACTCAGACTTCTATCAAGTGTAACTGGTTTTGACCGGTCTAGCTGCTCACTGTGTGTCTGTGGTGTGATCTGTAGTAGGAGTAGGAGTCTATTACTGTGGTATGTGCTGGTCTTTCTCCAGTCTTATGTGTGCTGCACTGTCCATACTGTATGAGCTGTGACGTATAGGTCGGCACTGTATTTAGTGTGTAGGTTGGCTATGGTGTGTGTGTGTGTGTTTGGATCGGAACAAAGACAGATGATCTGGCTCCTCGTTTGTGCCCCAGCTGGTCGCCTCCTCAGTCAGGCCTGCTGAACAATAGGTCACAGACACACACACACATATATACACACACACACACACACACCGAAGACACAATTGCACTTGATACAATCGTGTGCGCTCATGCCGGCCCACTGGTGCCGAGTCCTGCTGGCTCACAGGAACCGATGCCAACAATCTGTGCCTGCCACCAGCAAGCCTGAATAATGCGGTGGGTGGGGTGGACACAAAGATAGAGGGGGTTATTTTCAAGAGCGGTGTTTGGTGTGGCTGCTGCTGCGTGTGTGTCTGTGTATGTGTGTGTGTGTGTGTGTACACGTGTGTGCGCGTTTGGTGTGGTTGGGGAGGATTCTGCATGTGTGGCCGTACATCTTTTGGTGTGGTTTTTCCGAAGAGGGAAGTGGAGTGTGTGTGAGTGCGTGAACCCTCTTTCCTCCTCCTCCTCCTCGATTAACCCTATGAGCTTCAGAGACCCAGATACGCCTACCCTGATGCACGCACACACACACACACACACACACACACACACACACACACACAGGCTAACCCTGATGAGCAGCCAGCCTTGGCCTCTCTCTGAGGTCATGGCTGAGGCTCCAAGGGCCTCAGGGGGAGCGTTTTGTCTCTGTCAGCCTTGTAAGTCAAGATGTGTGTGTGTGTGTGTACCCACCCATCTCTTTCCATCCCTGTGCTGACCTGTGACCACTTTCAAGGTGTGTGTGTGTTTGGGTGATTGACGCGACACCGAGCCGCAGGCTGTAGTGAAAAGAGCAGCAGAGTAGATGATGTCTCTCTCCCTTCCTTTGTTTCTGTCTCTCTCTCTCTCTGTTACAAAGTGTCTCTTTATTTAGGCGCTCACATCAAGCACCCATTAATCTGTCCGCTTCCCTTTGCTTTCAGAGACCCAAATGTCCCATCCAGTCCACGCCAGATACAACAGACCAACCAGCCAAACACCACCAAACTTCCTTTTAAAAAGAATCTGGTTTGTAAATTATGTTCACAAGAACGAAGTGAGATGTTTTCTTCTAAAACTCAAATTCAAATGACGTTAGGGGGGTATTCGGGGTCATTTCCTCTAGGTGGGATGGCCAAACACCTCACCAGCTCAACAGTAGGGTAAACACTGCTTTACAGTTTGCTGTACAAAATGCAAAGTACACGTGTTGTCAGTTTCCTGGTTTATTTTCATATAGTGAAATGGGACGGACAAAAACAAAACAATAAAAAGTGGCATGCAGTGCAATATACAGCCACAAGCAATAGCCAAATAGACAATAAGCATATATACAAGCAGTGCTATTAGCAGTTAGAAACAAGAAAGCACAAGAAAAAATATAGATACCGATATTTTTAGACTAAAGTCCCGATAGCCGATATTTTGGGCCTTTAAATTTGACAGTTTCCATGCCAAAAAATTCCAAGTACTCAGTGTTTTATTAGAATTTTAATCTTGTCAGGGTGGAAAAGCCTCTGAAACACATTTAGGACACACTAAAACTCTCCATTGAAACCCAGAATAATGCAATTCTTGAGTCAGCAGCTCTTCAAGCAGGGTGACCCACCACACCTATCCAACAGCTGGGGAAATTCTGGGATACATTAAACCTTTTAGATGAAGAATTGAAAGGCCAATATCGACCCGATATGTTTCCAAACCGATTTATCACTGGGTCCTTTGTATTTTTCAGATGTTGAATGATGAATCAAAGGTCATATTTTTCCCCTAAAAAGTGACTCATAGCATTTTGGAATAGGACTGTTCACTAGGCTGTTCTCTAATCCCACTGCGAGGCTGTTTTGGATGGAAGCGTCTCTCTCTCCCCTGCCAGAGTAAATGAATGGGCTCTCCTCTGCCACTGTAGTGAGTACCTGTGTCGGCCATGTAGGAAGCAGCAAGGATTAGGTAAGAGTCCAGGCTTGTTTGAGTTATCGCCGTGACTTATAGCAGGGATCAAACGCACAAACGCTCCAACAGAAACACCAGGAGAGCTCAGTCAATCCCCCCCCCCCCCCCTTCTCCTTTTCCCCCCCTTATTCTAATATGTTCCTTCAAACCATCCCTCCCTCTTGCTGCTCAATCTCCATTTCATCTTCTTGACCAGCTCTCTCTTTGTCTTTCCTTCTTTACCTCTCTCCTCCTCGCTCTCCTTCCCATTTCTCTCTGCCTCCCCCCCTCCTTCTTGTTCATCATCTCTGTGCCAGGCGGTCGATTACTGCCATGTGGTTCTCATCTTGGCCAGTTATTTTTCCTTCTCAATCATCTGTGTGTGTGTGTGTGTGTGTGTGTGTGTATCCCCACATATTTCTGCAGAAACTCAATCTGTCCGCAGAGGCCAGAGTTCCCGGGTCGAGTTTAGTAGGCACTCGACGGGAGAGGAGACATATTTTCTTTTTCAAACGCAAAATGTGAACAATGATTCTTGAGTGACAGGCAGCTTAGGTAATGCCTCCTCTGTCACAACACACACTGGACTAGCATGGTGGCCCATACACTCTTAAAATAGCGGAGGAGTTATTTTGTGATGAAGTGATTTTTTGGTGAACCCATTTTCCCTCAACCTGCCTCCTCTACTTCTACTTTATAATGATTTCCTACATTTCCCAGAATGCCTTTAAACAACCCACCAGAAAATGTGCCTGGACCTGCCCCATTCAGCTGTGGGTTATAGTGTAGGTGGAGAGGGTAATGGTGATGTCATTGTAAGAACAAAAAAGCACGGGGTTTTCCAGTCAAATCACCCCTTTACTCAAAACGTTTGTCTTGTGGCTGCATTGCATTCTGGGCTATTGAGGCTGCTGTCAGTGGAGAAATTGTTCTCTCTACACCACCAAACAAAATGGACCCGGAAATGCAAGACGCATCACCAGTAGCTGTTTTGTTTTTTTTAGCGCTTTAGGGTGGATTTTCACTTCTTTAATGTGGTCAGTGTGACTACTTTAGCCAGTCGGCCGCTAGAGAGAAAAAGAAAGATGGAAAAAGTGAGATGGAGAAGAGGGGGGAGGGTCATGCATGAAAGGGAGACGGGTAGAGAAGGGTAGGGAACACATGAGTCTGGCGATTTGTGTTCTCAAACACATCTTTCTTTCTTTCTCTCTCTGTCTCGTTCCCCGTCTCCCTCCCTCTACACACATTTACACAGCACTCGAGCCGCCAGTCCATCTCTCTGTCAATCCAACCCCCTGGCTATAGGTCCACACACCATGACATCACCCTCTACAATAGCACGCATTGTACTGCATGAAGCGTGTGTGTGTGTGTGTGTGTATATGTGGGGGGAGAGTTGGGTGTGCGTGTGTCCATCCTATATGACTCATGTTTGCTTACTGCTTTGTTGCTCTAAGTGCTTAAAGTGGGTTTGATGTGTTTTTAATGAGGTCTGGTGTTCTTTACACATACAGGAGGATGTATGGACACACACACACACACACACACTTGGCTCTCTATTCATTGTATATAGATGCCACTGATGTGAAGATGCTTGTGTCTCTGGTTTTTCAGCTACTGTGTTTAGCGACTGTCCACCATGGGGATTAACCCTTCAAACTATTGGTTGGGCCTGGCTGGAGCATGACGTGTGTGTGTGTGTGTGTGTGTGTGTGTGTGTGTGTCTGCAGCTGTGCAAAATCCCCCTCTAATCCCAACTGTCTGATGTTGCTCATTTACTATGTCTGATCCTGACCACAGGACGGGTGCTGGGATGGGTGTGGGTGTGTGTTGGAAGCGTTTTGGATGTGTGTGTGTGTGCATCTGGTCAGTTGGTTGCTATTGTCGATTTTCACACACCTTCCCCAATCTGCAGTGCCTGTGGCTATTTGCGGCCTGCAACATGTGCGCTCGACCGATGACTGACTGACTGGCCTACATTTTAGCTAATCGCCCTCCAATCCTCTGACCCCGCCCAGGTATGGACCTGTCGGCCAATCAGGACGAGGAAGGGGACCAGGAAGTGTTCCAGGTGGAGATGTCTCGCGAAAACAAGAAGTGTGCGTTCCGAACCGCCGCCGGGAAATACTGGACCCTCACTGCCAACGGTGGACTGCAGTGCACCGCCTCCACCAAGTGAGATCACACACACACACACAGATATCATCCCTCTCTATTCTCTCCTGCCCTGGCCTAGTAAGATACGCATCATAAACTGTAAGACTCGCTACAACCACACCTGTTCCATTCTGTCCATTCACTGTTCTCTCAAAAGCAGTGATTGTGTTCTCCAGACAAGTGATTGTGTGGTTGTGTGTGTGTGTGTGTGTGTGTGTTGGTCTTGGAGAACCCGACACCGGCCCGTCACAGCTCTTAGGCTGTAGTCCTCCCTGGTAATTTGAGCTGAGGTATGACTTAGGAGTTTTGTGTGTATTGCATGGGGTGGTGGTGGTGTGTGTGAGGGAGGGAGGGAGGGAGGGGTGGGGGGGTGAAGAGTGAGTGTGTATGTGTGCTCATGGCATGTCGTGGGAGGTTGAGTGCACTTGAGAAGTGTAGCCTGAAGAGAGGTTGTGTGTGTGTGTGTGTGTGTGTGTGTGTGTGTGTGTTTTTTCTTTATGCCCAGTGAAATTAGGGTAGTGTTGAGGCCAGAGTGCTGGCCGTTAACCTTTGACCCTTGACTTCTGTGCCCCTGCCCCTGTGAGGCCCCAGACAGACGCAGGAGTGGAAGCTTAAGACACTCTCCTAGAGGTTCCTCTTGTCGTCCTTCACTACTTTGTTTCCTTTCTCTTTGTGAAACGAAAAATCAAGCCACATATTGAAGAGCTCTAAGATTCAGAAGATTCAGTGATGAATCAAACAAACTTAAAGAAAATGATATGCTTTCCCATGTATGTTCATTTGAAATCCCAAGATGCACCAGTGGAGTGTGGTACCATATGGAAACTATAGGCTATAAGGGCAAATGTCAAAGGGCAAATACATCTGCACAATGGTGATGTATATACACTTAGTGGACAAAACATTAGGATGGTGGGGAGAGGAGTTAATGATGGTTTTTAGACAATCATGGGTTGTACACAGTGGGGTGCAACTCAACACTAGGAAGGACTTTGTAATATTTTGTGTTGCTCATCTAACATTCATGGCAACAAAGAGGCCAAGGTCCCTGAGGTTATTTCAGCATTCCTGTAGAGCACAATAGAACCTTGATTCAACACCAAAATGGCCCAGAAACATGTGCTGGGTTACTTTGGGGCTGACCCCCCCCACCCTTCTCTCTCATTTTAAGATAAGGGAGAGCAGAGAGTCGTCGACACTGAGGGATCACAGGGCAGAAGGGGCTGCAGGAAGTAACTGAATTCCTCCGACACATTCTTGAGATTTGACTCAGTTCGCTCCTCACGCGCAAACATCTTTTCTTCCCCCATCTCTCTGCTGGACAATCTCACAGCCATGCTAGAAAATAAAAGCCCATTTTGAAAATGCACTCAAGGAATTAACAAGCTCCTTAGTAGAACACCTTTACCAAAGACTACAAGTGAAGCTTATACCCTTCTCCCATTAGACCTAAGCCTGCCTATCCAATTACCTCACAATTACTTAAGCTCTTGATAAAACAGCCAGGTGTTGTTTTCTGAGCAACAGGAGAGTTAAATGTATACGTGTGTGTGTGTTGCGTGTTCACACCCGGCTCTCATGCAAGAGTGTAACTAGATGACTCACTGCCATGTCAATTTAATTATCCCTCTAACCTCTCACTTTCTCTCTCACTCTCTCTCTCTGTCTGTCTCTCTGTCTCTCTGTCTGCAGGTCAACTAATTGCTACTTTGACATTGAGTGGCGTGGGAAGAGGCTGACTCTCCGGGCTGCCAATGGGAAATACGTCGCCGCCAAGAAAAACGGCCAGCTAGCAGCCACCATGGACTCTGCAGGTCAGTGTGTTTTGGTTGAGTCGACGCAGCTCATCCAGCGCCACGGCGGCTGCAGTGTGGCGGTGACACCAAGCAGACAGTGGAATTCAGGAGTGTAGGGATTAAATCATAGCTTGACGTTCCAGATGTTTGTACCGAACGCTTCCACACTTGTGAGCATACTGGCTCTGGCAAACTTAGTTGTTCACTCCTTGTGTTTTAGCTTTGTTGTTTGTTCTGTTGCAGGCTTTTAATCCGTTCTTGATCTGTATGTTTATATTCTAAAGTGAATCGTGCTGATTGGAAATGTCATTAGAAAACTCTTAAGCAAGCCGCGGACACACTGGCCCAGATTCACTAAAGGTTTACTCAGAAGAGTGCACACTGTGTCACCACACTAAATCAGAAAGCCATGCTCTTCACTAATCATGTGCAATGAGTGGAAAGCTGCCTAATCACGCTGGTTAAAGAATAAAGCCTCATTGCACCTGTCATGGTCATGCATATGTAAATGATATGTAAATGTAATCATTTCGCCCACATATTAATTCATAGGCCAGACCATGCAAATCAAGATTGCACCCAATTCACCAACACTTCACAGCACCAGCACACCCAAACGATTGTAGCGGATGGGAGATCTATGCGGCACAGGCCAGAGCTTGTCCGTTCAGAGCGGCTGCTGTCTCTGCTGTGAGATGCAGCTTCATCGCCAGCAAGTCAGGCAAGCAGGGGAGAGTCTCAGACCGGATCAGAAAACGCTCCAATTATAAAGGGCAGGAGGGTGCCAGCCTTAGTGGATTAAAGCTGAAGCATGCAATTTGTTCTTGTATTTTGTGATGAAGGGGACTGCTGGCTCACACAGTGCAGTCGAGGGCATGTTTGTGCCACCGCTTGATTTGCATAAATCTCTTAGTGAGTAATACGACAACTCTGCACTCTTGGCTCAAGCAACTGAGGTGCAAAAAATACAAAAAATGCCCTTACATTGCAATCTTAGTAGTAGTAAATCATAGTAGTAGTAGTAGTACATCTTAGTAGTAGTACATCTTAGTAGTAAATTATGGTAGTAGAACATCTTAGTAGTAATACATCTTAGTAGTAGTAAATCATGGTAGTAGTACATCTTAGTAGTAGTACATTTTAGTAGTAATACATCTTAGTAGTAAATCATGGTAGTAGTACATCTTAGTAGTAGTACATCTTAGTAGTAGTACATCTTAGTAGTGGTAAATCATGGTAGTAGTACATCTTAGTAGTGGTAAATCATGGTAGTAGTACATCTTAGTAGTAGTACATCTTAGTAGTAGTAAATCATGGTAGTAGTACATCTTAGTAGTAGTAAATCATGGTAGTAGTACATCTTAGTAGTGGTAAATCATGGTAGTAGTACATCGTAGTAGTACATCTTAGTAGTGGTAAATCATGGTAGTCGTACATCTTAGTAGTAGTACATCTTAGTAGTGGTAAATCGTGGTAGTAGTACATCTTAGTGGCAGTACATCTTAGTAGTAGTAAATCTGTAGTAAATCTTAGTCCTTGCTGAAACCATGCAGTATGTGTGGTAGTTTTTGAATGGAATACAGATTTTGACATTTATACATTTTAACCAGTGTGTCCAGTCAGTGAACGCCTGTAAATCAGTACTTCAAGCAGACCTCGATGAAATCAACCCTTAAGATTGCTCCAACTAACGTTCCCCCGCGTCCGCCCGCCCCCGTCCCTCTCCAGGCGAGTCCGAGGAGTTCATCATGAAGCTGATCAACCGGCCCATCATCGTGCTGCGCGGCGAGCACGGCTTCATCGGCTGCAGGAAGGTGACGGGCACGCTGGACTCCAACCGCTCCTCCTACGACTACTTCGCCCTGGAGTTCAGAGACGGAGCCTACAGCCTGCAAGGTGGGTTCTCCCTACAGAGGGCAGAGGTCAGGTGTTCTGCGGACACGGCGTGAGGAAAGACCTCCCTACAGGCATGTGAGGGGATTAAGTGGTTCATTCTCTGAGCGATCCTCCTTACAGACTTAACTCCTTCACGGCGCCGCTGCCAGACAGAGGGATTTGATGCGGCTAATTTCACCGCCTTTACAGTATGTGTTAAGTCACACAAAGGTGGTTTTAAGCCTAATCTTTTTGTTCCCTTCTCTTTCTCATATCTCCCCCCCCCCCCCCCCCTTTTCTTGACTTCCATCACACACCCGCCGCCCATTTCTTTCCCTTCTCCCAACTCTAACCCTTTACACCCTTACCCATCCTCTCTTTCATTACCATTTTTTTCTCCATTACCTCTCTCCTCCCTCCTCCTGAACCCCCTCCTCTCCTTTCTTCCATCCTCTCCTTTCCTTTATCATCTCCTTTCATCCATCCTTTCCTTACCTCTCTCCTCTCCTTCATCCTCTCCCTACCTTCCTCCTGTCCGTTCCTCCGTCTTCTTACCTCTCTCCTCTCCTGTCCTCCATCCTCTCCTTACCTTCCTCCTCTCCTTTCCTCCCTCCTCTCCTGACCTTCCATCCCCTCGTTTCCTCCCTCCTCTCCCTTCCTCCTTCCTCTCTTTCCCTTTCTACTTTCCTTTCCTCCCTCCTCTCCTTACCTTCCTCCTTACCTCCCTTCCTCCCCTCCCCTCCCCTCCCCTCCCCCCCAGACTCGACAGGTAAATACTGGATGGTGGGCAGCGAGCAGTCTGTGGTGAGCAGCAGCGACGCGCCCGTGGACTTCCTGTTCGAGTTCTGCGACTACAACAAGCTGGCGGTGCGCCACGCCGGAGACGGCAAGTACCTGCGCGGCGACCACGCCGGGGTGCTGAAGGCCAACGCCGACGACCTGGACACCGCCACGCTGTGGGAGTACTGAGGGAGGAGGAGGAGGAGGCGTCACCGCGGCAACGCACAGCAGCACTACCCCCCCCCCTCCCACCGTCCATACATCTACCTATCCCCCTCCCTACCTGTCTATCATCCCTTACTTACGACTTAACATGTTGACGAACTGCACAGTGGCAGGAGGGAGGAGGGACGGATGGGAGGAGAGAGAGAGAGAGGGGGAGACGGGAGGTAGAAGCCTCTGCCGTTTTTTTTCCCCCTTCTCTTTCCTTCATCTTCATCTCTCCCCCTTCCTTCCTTGCCTTTCTCCCCATCCCTTCCCTTCCCAGCTCTGCTCTGCTCTGCCCGACCTTTTTATTTGTTGCCATAGTTACCGCGGGGCTGTGCACTTTTCCCTGCTCCGATCTGGTTTGCTGCTCGACCCCCCCCACTCCCCCTCCCCCACCCCCGCCCGTCACTCACTCTCTCTCCTCGCCTTACGATTGGCCCCCCTCTCACTCGGTTGCCCCCCCCCCCAACCCCCCCTCCCCTCCCAGAGCAGAGCCACCTTAAAGAGCCCCTCCTCTCTAAATGCCCCACTCCCCCCACCCCTCCTCACCTTGTCTTTCTATTAGTCTCTATTGTCTATGTGAGCAGCACACGGTGGCAGTATTTATGGTGTCGGACCTGGTCTGGTAGATCCGTTTCTACCCGACCCAGTCTTCTAAAAACAGACTCTCCACCGGATCAGATCTAGGACGGCTGGTTCTAGCTGACTGGATCTAGCTGGGCCGGTTCCACATGAGGCCTGACCGTCTGTTTCTGGAAGACTGGGTCATGTAGAAGCGTCTTTTTGTATGTTTGTCTGGAAGAACAGCTGTCTATCACTCCAGGTCTAGTATGTTTGTTTCTAGAGCAGGCGCCGTCGCCTCGCTCTGTGTGATGATTATGTGATATAACTGGAGCGGATCTGCTGATGATGATGAGGATGATGACGATGATGATAAAGATATCGAAGATGATGTAACTGACGGGTTTAACCCCCCTCCCCCCTCTCTCTCTCTTCATCTCAACTGTAAAATATTCAAAATGTAAACCCAGTTTCCTGTGTCGTTCTCTAGCTGTGTTCTCATTGGCGGGGGGGGGGCGGGGGAGTCTGATTTCCTGGACCGAAACAGGATGTAGGAAGTTGAATCAGGAAGAAAACACTTGTCCTCCTTTCCCTCCACAAACTAAAAATGTCCCAAAAAAAAAAAAGTAAAAAAAAATGGCGCGGTCACATATGTTTACTGCACTCTCCTGTCTTACTGGAAGAAACACCCGCTGACAAAAACAGATGCATTCATTTCTTTTTCTATATCCAAGGCACAGACATTATCATGGGTGGGCGTTAGGTCGCCATAGCAACTGGACCGAAATGATCTCGAGACTCTTTTGAAAGCTGCTTTCTGCCAAACGTAAACCTAATTAAACCCAAACCTTTGATACTGGACTAACTATCATCTCACTCACACACACACACACACACAACTGACAGAACTGGAATCTGGTGCTCTTCATTAACTATCTCATACACACATACGCGATGAAGCCTCGACCAAGAGACTGTAACAGTGCCCTCATAACCTAAATCTGCTTCTTCTTCTTCTTTGGTGTTAATCCCCGTCCATCTGCAGTGACACGGCTGAACTTTTGAGCCGTGTCGCGACTCCTGCAGGAAAACCTCCTATAATTAGATCAGACCGAATCAGGATTCCTTCTCTATTGGATTCCGCTGATCCAGACTCATCAGCGTAGGTGAAAAGGAGGGGAAAAAAGAGGAGAAGAAGCTGACTTTAGGGTGTTTCGGCGATGCACGTTCTGCTAAATTTGTCTGCTGTCAACGTCTGCTTGTTTGATTTCCATTGATTTTCTAATGCAGCAAAGATTCTCTCTGCAGTAAGACGCTCCGCTCGAACGAAACGGCGTCTTCAGCCATCCCGTTGACGTGGAAATCAATATGGAAAACCAATCGTTTCTGTCCCATGAAATGATACACAATCATGGCCAACTCTTTTTTTTTTTTTTTTTTTTTTTTTTTTTTGACCATTTCAGCAAAGAAGGGTAGAGAATCCCAAGCGAAATAAAGAGCGCGGTTCTCGGCGTCTCCATGGCGACCGAGGACCAAGGTTTAGACAAACGGATGTGGAAGGGCAAACATGTGGTAATGACTGTGCCTTACTCTGAGTTTATGGGCAGTAGGAAAATAAAAGGAAAAAAAAAAAAAATGTTAAAAGAAAAGTCCACATCTTTGCTTTGTATAACTGGAACTTCCTTTTGTATTATTATTTTGTATAATTTTTTTTTTTGATATTGTGGTTTAATCTTCCTCTCGTGCCATTGGTTCACCTGAAATCCAACGACCAATAAAACTGGGATTTGGAACACTAACCTGCCTCCTGTCCTCAGTGAGTTTTAGCTTTTATGATTCAGGGTTTTTTTGTGCACTGAAATATTCTCTCTCTCTCTTTCTTTCTCGCCCTCCATCTTGCACAATGAATATGTAACCGTCAAAACATCATGATTTTTATGGTTTTAACCTGCATACTTATGGAAATCACAGCCTTCCTTGCGCCGCTCGTTTCTCATAATATAATCACAATGCTACATACTTGGTTGCCATCCAGGTTCTGACCACAGCAGCTCCATGTGCTGTCCCACTCTCTCACACACACACACACACACACACACACACTCACACGCATATGGAAACACACTTTTTTTTTTCCTGTCTCCTGAATAGAGCCTTTGTGTTGAAACGTTTATTCTGGTGCAGGGAAAGGGCAACCCCCTCTACAGACTCTCTCCTCTCTCTCTCTCTCTCTCTCTCTCTCACACACTCACACACTCACTCACACACACACACACACACACACACACACACACACACACAGACACACACACACACAGCATCCAGGGTGGTAATGTAATGATGGAGCCTCCAGAGCAGGTCTCTAATCCATTTTCCCCCCGTCAGGCTTGTGGATCCCAGAGGAACACCCAACATGGCAAAACAAACACACACCGCCCCTCCATCCATCCTCCTTCCCTCATCTCCTCCTCCCATCTAATCTCCCTCTCTCTCTCTTTCTGTGCCATCCCAAAGTCTGTCACCACCTCCATCCCTCCACACTCCTCCTTCTCCCCCCCCCCTCTCTGCTCTGCTCTTTTTTCCCCTCCCTCCCTTTCTTTTTTTTCTCTCTCACCATCTGACTGAACGATTCTGCTGAAAAGATGAGTCACTCAAAAATATGACCCAGATCCCAGAAATGGGCGCAGTGGTTTGTGGGTAAAGTGTCAGGCTGCAGGCAGAGCCGGCCGGCCGGTCCTCTCTCTCTCTCTCTCTCTTTTTCCGCACTCTCTCATCTTTCCAGGCGAACGAGTGACAGAGAGAGATGGGGGGGGGGGGAAGGGAAGGGAGGAGAGGCTGTGTGCGAAATGGCCGCCGTCTCCACCCTCTCCTGCGACTCCCCCCCCCCCCCCCCCACCCCACACACACACACACACACACACACACCCCACCGTCACCATGGCAACACCAGCTGCTGGAAACCGGCAGGTCTGAATTGGAGAGGGGCGTGAGGAGGAGAGAAAAAGGCGAAATGTCGAAACCTTCATCACAGCCGCTTGACACACCAACATGCAGACTGAATGGGGCTGGTGGGGCCCGTGTGTGTGTGTGTGTGTGTGTGTGTGTGGTTTGAGGGGGGCTGGGGTGGGGGGAGTGGGGGGGATGCAGAGCTCAGAGGGTCTGCCTTTGATCAGAGAGGAGCTCATCATTGAGGAAACAGCACAAGCCCCCCCCCCCCCCCCCCCCATCCCTCCACCCCCTCTCCTCCTCTATGCTGCTTCCTTCTCTCCCCCTCTGTTCTCTCCTTCCCCATCTAGACGACTGCAGCTTTATCGGCCTGCAGAGAATGTGCATGAAGAATGATTAATGTGTGTGTGTGTGCATGTAACATCTCTTTATCTTTCACCTGTCTGCCTTCCTGCTCGCTCTCCTCTATTCTTCTATTCTCTGCATTGCTGAAATCAAATCTCTGCGTCCGCTCATCTTTTCACATCATCCAGTCAGCCAGGCAGGCAGTCAGCCAGTGGGTCAGTGAATAATCTCTTTAAGGGAAACGGCAACATGGGTCTGTGCAGGATGAAGAGCACACTATGACAGGTCAACCATGAGAGACAGAAAAGGCTTTGGCTGCAAACGTACAGGCTACAAATGACACAATGTATGTAGAATCTGGTAAAAGGTCCCAAAATATGTGAGTCAAATAGGTATAATACACTCCAAATCCTCCAAAACTTAGATTATATGAGCAGCCATATAAAGGTCACAACAGAGCCGCACAGCTGTAAAAGCACACACTCATTAAAAAAACACACACACTCATTAAAAAAGACGCACAAACAATAACAGACACAAACAATGTCAGGGGAGGTGGAGCTGAAGCAGCAAATATTGTCTAGGGAGCACATGCTGCCAGACATAGGGATTTAATATGCACACATACACACACACACACACACACACACTCTTTGATATAATATCTGACTTGAGGCGTGAAGGTCGTCTGGGTTGCTATAAAAAAAAAAGGATGCAAAGAATATACAGTGTGTGTGTGTGTGTTGGGGGGGGGGGAACAGCTGGAGACACTGATATGGGAGCATGCACTGTAGTTACAGTCACACACACACACACACTCACACACTCACACAGAGCCAGAATAACAGGACGTGATATTTGTGCATCTCAGGTGTTCCAGCAGATATGTATGGGTCATGTCTGGTTCATATTTTCTTTAGTCAAATCTGTCCCATTCAGGGGAGAGAGTCAAAAATACCAACTGAGTGAATGGGCTGACTTGTTTTCAACATATTTGAATAGGGAATGGTGAGCAACAGGCTGTGAAATTACTGCTGAATTGTCAGATTTACACCCGACATTTAAATCTCAAGGCAGATAAAAGATGAATGGAGATTGTGCTTAGATGGAGCTCCAAGCCACATTTTAAACAATGAAAAAAATGATTTTCAGCATATTTACCTTCAAATGAGGCTCAGTTCTCCATCTATAAAAAGAAAATCGAACTCCATCTGTTAATTTTTCCCTAATAATTTCAATTCTAATTCAGGGTGCAGACTGGACCTAGACATGTGTATGGATGACAGAATTGCATAGGCAGAAGTCTCCTTTACTGAGCCTTATCACGCCGCTTAAGCCAATCCTTTGTTCTGTGAATTAAATGAGTCATTAGCAGATAATTCTCTATAATACTATCCAATTATAATCCAGGATCTGCACGCAACGTCTGGCAGGCCCGGGGGCCTCTTCAAGGACTAGAGCAGAATAGAACCCAGTAGAATAGGATTTCTTTAGAACGGAGACTTGATTGTTTCTGGGGGTTCCGGGACGGCAGCAAGAGTCAGGGTCGAGGGTCACATGGTTTGGGGGTCAAGGGTCACAGGGTGATTACACACAGCTTGAACAGCCGTCATGCTGGAGGCGTCCCATGACTGGCGTAAACATGGAGTCACACACACACACACACTTGTACAACAGAAGATTTACGATGGAAATATTTTTCTACCTGCAGACTTTCATTCAACAAGCCTTGGTTGGTGCTATAAGATGCTGAAGCACAAAAACACACTACAGGGGGACAATTCCTGTGACACACACAAGCTGATTAAAGCCCATTTCTGCCTCTCACACAAACACACAGACACGCTCTTACTCATACCACCCATGACTAAAACCATTAGGCGCCCCGGGCTACAACGGGGAGGGGCTCACGATGGTACTTTTACAGTCTGCATGCAGAAACAAGGGGCTGTAAAGTGTGTGACTGAGTGTGTGTGTGTATGTGCGTGGCAAAGTGATTTGTCACACTTACAACACACTCGGCTGAACAAAGAAGTCCCCTCTCTCAGTAACATCACAAAGCTCCCGCTGTCTCTGCGCCGCGATTGGTGGAAAGCAGCCTCTCCGTCATGTGATTGGTGGACAGCCTGAGGGCTCAGTTATCATGAGTCAGCCCCTTTTTTTAGCGTGTGAGACGAGGGGGAAAGAGAGAGAGAGACATACGGAAAAAAATGAGAGAGAGACTCGGTCCAACCCAGCCCACAGAAAGAGAGACGGGCAGAAAGACAAAGAGGTAATAACACAGATGGAAGGAGGGAATTAGAGTGAGAAAAGGAAGGGTTTGTTTTGATGCGAGGTCTCATGATGGAGAAAAACACAGCTGTCTAACACGCAAGAACCAGAAGCATGTGAAATGCGAAAACAAAAACTTTATTAGAAAACAGTGTGCTCTCACACTTGTTACGCCAAGATACAGAAGGGAATGCTAACTTTTTTTTTATGTATTCAAAAATATCTTTATAAACCGTAAATAAACTGTATCCAGGTGCTAAATTATTCAGTTCAACCCCATTATTCAAACTTGAAAAGATGAAAAGTTAAAAAACAAAACAAAAAAAAAAACAAAACCCAACGCTGAGGGGTGATCCACATTGTTCTGAAATCCCAGGCTCGGTGGGGGAAGGCAAGGTGTCTCAACGTGTGTGTGTGAGCGTGTGTGTGTGTGTGTGTGTGTGTGTGTGTGTGTGTGTCTACAGATACACTTGTCATTTCAACTCGATTTCCATCATCTGAACACGCGCGGACGCATCGACTGGCGGGTCTGGATGCTCCCAAGAGTTGGAGTTTACTTGAATTTGGATCTGATGAGCCGGACCACATGCTGGAGTGGTGACTGGAAATCTGCACAAGCGCATATGAACCAAGAAAAGAGACGAGGAGGAAGAACGGAAAAAAGACAGACACAGATATATATATATATATAAAAAAAAAAAAATTAGACACAGCAGACGATAGGCCAAGTGGGGACTCTTGACATCGTGCAACATCAGATCTCAAAAACAGCGCTGAAATGAAAAGTGTAACTGTAGTGCAAGTGTGTGTGTGTGTGTGTGTGTGTGTGTTTCAGCTGGTGAATCAGTTGTCGAACAAGACAGTCACCCCAGGAAGTGTGCCTGTGCGCGCTTAAGTGTGCACAACATCAGCTGGTACATCTGTCGCAGAACATTTCACCCATGAATAACGATTATTAGGCAACCTCAGCCGATGAAAGGGCGAATTCGTCTTGAACAGGACAATTCTCCCAAGAACAACAGGAACTTGGCTGTGTGTGTGTGTGTGTGTGTGTGTGTGTGTGTGTGTGTGTGTGTTAGAAGCGTCTGTAGTAGCGGTGCGGTGGTCCGTAGTGCATGGGCAGGTCCATCATGTCTATGTTATGGTGATTATGATTGACTGGCGGGTGGTGGTGGTTGTTGTTGTTGTTATTGTTCAGGGGGGGCAGGTGCTGCAGCGGGGGGACGTAGGGCGCCGGGGGCAGCCGGGGCGGGATCATCTGGAACATCCGGGCCTGGGGCGGGGCCTGGGGGTAGATGATGCGCGGGGGGACCAACAGGGGAGCTCGTACCGCTTGGGGGTGAGGCGGCGGCGGCGGGGGGTTCGGCGGGTTCTGGGCGGGCGGACCGACGCGCGGCCGCTTGGCAACGGTGATGGGCTCGGGCGGAGGGCCGACCCGCTTCCCTGAATTTTCTGAGGGAGAGAGAGAGAGACACAGAGAAAGAAAGAAGTTGTCAATCAACATTACACCGATCATCTCTCCTGGTCTTCTTGTCCAGTTCCTCAGTGTGTTAAACTGTTGATCCGGTCTCTGGGGTCGGGCTGGAAGGCTGACATCTAACCCCCACCTACACCCACCCGGCCCGTCTTATACACTGCCAACACATTTAGACAAACCAAACATAGGAAACCCCCTGCAACTGCCCCCCGGCCCTTGCTGTAAACAACAGTCAACTTGTCTGAATAAATAATGGTTAAAATGACAAAGAGGAAACGCCAGAGAGGAAAAATAATGTTGCTGTGTGCACTATAATAACTCTGGTTCCACTGCCAGGGAACACACTCCACCACACGGTAACAGCAACACCTTTCATTGGAATAGAAGGGAAATGCTGAACAGGACAAAACTGATACAGATAAAATGCTGAGCGATATCAAATCAACAGTTTCATTGGATTAAAAAAAAGTGCAGCCACCATCTGACCATTCTAAACAGCCCTAAAATACTTTAAGTGTATCATGGCCTTTGGGACTGTGCTGGTGCATGGTAGACAGGGTGATAATAAGTAAAGTCTAGCCAGAATACTGACCTGCAGACTTCTTATTCAGCTCTGCCTCTCCTTCCTTCTGGATCTCCTGAATGATGCGCTCGTCATCTTGCTGTAGGCACACACACACACACACACACACACACACACACACACACAAAAGCACATACTGTTAGTCATTCCAATGAGACAAAACAGTTAGTAGTTACGTATAGCTGTTCGATCAAAAATAGAATTGGCTGCTATACTAACTCTTGTGGTAACCAGGGGGTTAACTAGCATGCGGCTGCTCTGAAGAAAACTTTTTAGACAGTACACCATTGTTTTAAGTGTTGTATAAAAGCCATAACACCTGAGAGTGCATTCTTTACTCTACTGCCCCTCATTCGTATTTGCAACACCATCCCATCCCATAAAGATCGCCTAGTTGGGTATAATTGCTGTATTAGATGTCAGTTAACTAACATTCTGCTGGGTTAACTGTAGGCTGACTGTGGCTCAGTCTGGAGCAAACCGTCTTACTGGCTCATGGCTACTGTGGCTACTGGGTCTGCAGTTTCTGATTAGAGAAGCTGGGTTGGTCTAAACTGTCCAGTGCAATGCTAGTTCTTGGATAATGTGTTCATCTAGCAAAGCAAACACTACGGGTACGTTGAAGCGAAGTATACAGAAAGCTACATCCCGGTTAGCCTGGTTAGTGTTACTAGTGGATTTGGTTGGATCTTGGTTACATACAGATGGCAATGTATTCAAATTCAACAAGGGGTGGTGCAAACATAAACTGTTAAATTCTCCCAACTTTTTGTGAAAATCTATGATTGGCAAAAGAAATCCATTTCATTATGTGTGTTAAGAATGCAGCCAACCCCCTTTCACCAACCCTCTGGCTACAAGCACTTAGTCATTTCTTGGCAATGCCTTTCAGACTAGCTTTTGGCCCGCTCTGGTGCCTCTATAGTGCTACTGGAGCAGCTCCAGGTGATTAGCTGCTCAGGGACTAATTGCTGCTTTTGGTTGCCAGCAATACTATGTCCAGGTCACTGTGGGCTACCATGGAGTCAGATGGTTTAGGGTCAGAGTGCAGTCAGGGAGAGTTGGTGTGTGTGGAGGACCACAGAATGCTCTTGCGCAGATGGGACTGAATTTACACCGGCTGAGGTTAATGACCAAATCACTGAATGACCAGATACATCCACACAGAAGTAAATGAAACACAGCAATTCTGCCAGTACCGCAAGAACATCATATGTGTGTGTATCTGGACGCACCGTGGGGTCGGTCCAGAGGGAGCACTTGCGGCAGTGGCGGCAGGGGGCGCCGGGCGAGCGGGCGTGCTGGCAGAAGTGGTTGTAGCCGGTGATGGGCTCTCGGCAGAGGTAGCACATGAAGCTGCCGCAGCGGCACGACATCCGGTTGCAGCCCTCCGACTTGACCAGGCCCGTCCCGCACTTCACGCACTTCCTCACCCGGGCTGCCGTCATGCGCTCCTCACTGGGAGGGAGATGGATAGACAGGTCAGGAGGAGCGGTGGACAAAGAGAGAAACGACAGAGAGGAGAAATAAAAAAAGACAGACAAAAAAGCAGGGAGATAGTGAAGAGAAAGTAGAGAGAGAGATAGAGAAAGAGAGAGGCAAACATAACAACACTGCCAAGAGCACATATTTCTGAAACAGTGCTAGATTGTGATTAAAGTGAGCTGTAAAACCAAGAGTGTAGACAATCAGTTGAGCTTTGTTCTACATAGCTCTGGGTCAGAGGTTCTCCAATGTTTTTCAACCTTGAAGTCAAATGAGAAATTTTGTCTACAAGTCAGGCGCATGTTAGTCTTTTCAAGTCTTTTCACATCAAGGCCTGTGACCCATAGCTTTTTATTCAGGGTCACACAGACGTTGTTTTGCTGTAGAATATCATCATTCCATTCAATTGCTATGGCTTCATAGTATTACCAACATGACCCTGGGATATAGGACTAAATCAAACTCTTGATCAAGCTATAGAACTGAAATCTCCATCAGCCTGAACAGCCCAATGGTTTCTGGGTTGTGTCTCCATACAGCAGACACAACCCAGAAACCCGGAGTGGCCTAATGTTGACATTCAGACTTTTTTAGATTTGTCCTGGTATAACCATCAGGTCTGTGCTATGATGAAGGCTCTGAGGTGAGCTGGTCCGATCTGCTTCACTGATCTTTCTACCAGAGAGCTTCCTGCCTCTTTCAGCACCAGGAAGTAAGAGGGGCTGCGGACGGCCCAAAACAGGAAGTGCTGCCCCGCTGGGACACAGGAAGCAGCCGGCCTCTCTCCGCTTCCTGGATTGTTGTCCGGGAAACCGAGCTGTTTACCCGGCATCCTCTCCGGTGAGGGGGGGGGGGGGGGATAGGACGGGAGCAGAGGGGGTAGAAGACGCGACAGTAGCCTCGGATACAGTATAAAAGGGAGTAAGGAGGCAAGTAAGGAGGCACTGCGAGTTGCGGCCGGGGTGGAAAATGTGACAGAGGAGCCCTGTTTGTTTCTGTGAGACACTTACAACAGCACCCTCATGCGGGTCTCATCCCTCTCCAGGACCTCCTCACACGTCTTCCCCACATGCTGCTTCCACTGGACATGGCACTTCCTACAGCTCTCCTACAGACCAGAGAGAAGAGGGGGGAGAGAGGGAGAGGGAGAGGGAGAGGGAGAAATCACTTCATTAGAATCTCCTTCTTACAGCATTTGGTCACTTGCGGGTGAGAAATGAAATTCCAAATTCATCACAGATGTTTCCCCACCCCATCCATCCATCAGCATCGATGATACACAACCATATTATTCACCCCCCTCCTCCAACACTATTCCACTTAAAGCTGAACCCCGAGAATATTCCTATACAGCGTCTACTCTATATGCTGCTGGTGCTGCCACTGCAGGGACTCGGAGACACGGCTAGGTGTGGCTCTGTGCATATGCATGTGTGTATGTGTGTGTGTGTGTGTGTGCGTGTGCGACTGCAGCGAGAGTGCGATTCGTTCGTCGCCGTCTGCTCGGTTGCCTAGTAACAGCAACTCCATCCTTCCCGCCGCCTCGGTCGTGTCGGCCCAAGACGTTCTGCCCCTCAGCTGAAGGACATCTGGGGCAGACAGTCTCACTGCTACGGCTGGTGGAGCTTTGCGCACACACACACACACACACACACACACACACACACACACACTTCAGCTGGGGGTTGCCTCCCTGACTAACCCTTAGCTTAGTGGTGTCGTCATAAATATTTGAACCGCTCATCTAATATTGACGAGTGCGGCATATGACAGCTGATGCAGCACAGTATGATCCACGTCTCCACAGCAACCTCCAGCCTGACCCTTGACCCAGGATTGGAAACGCAGCATTGGTCAGAAACACACCCTTCGCTTCCTGTGGCCCACTTACACATCCTTCAACCCCTAAGCGAATGTGTGTGTGTGTGTGTGTGTGTGTGTGTGTGTGTGTTTTCCCTGACGTCTCTCCGCTACCATAGGCTCGTAGCTCTCACAATATTCACTGGGAACGCTGTGCTGTTTTCCTGCGTGTGCAAGGTCAGCCAAAGGGTGGGGAACTGGGCTGCAAACGCCAGAGTTTTCTCTGGCATTTAGAGAGGGTTAGCTGGTAATGTTGACAGTGCGGCGGGTTTTGACTTGGCAAGGGGGATCTGAAGACTCTCTGAAGGGCACACAAGGACCTTTAGAGACAAACATGACGCTATTGGAGCCCCTTTTAGAAGCTTCCAGCGAGGGGAAAACCACGTTTGGAGCCCATTCAAACGCCTCACGCGTGGAAGATACAAAAGAGACTAATACTATTCACGTTTTCATGGCGTTTTCTAATTTATTAGTGTACAGCGGAGAGAGACAGGAAGGATGGTCGAGAGAGAAGGGATGACGGGCGACAGTCATGAGTGCCGAGCCACCAGGAGTTAAACAGGCTGGGAAAGCCCTGGAAGCTGACCGTGTACTGTGGTTCTTTACTACCTTTACTACCCTTCACAATGAAATGTGCAGGCTTCACTCCCCTCTCTGTGTGTGTGTGTGTGTGTGTAAAATACGGTGAGAAAGCTCCCTCTGGACTTACATATGCTTGTGCCAATTTTGTGCTTTCGGTTGCATAAACGGGGAGGGCGGGTAAGGGGTTGTAGAAGCGGACCTAACCGTCAGAAAAAGCGGCAGCGCACACAAAGACTGGCAGGGAGAGAATGAGAGGGGGATGAGGAGCGGACGGAGGAGACGAGGAGCAGGCGACGTGGTGAGAGATCACCCCCTAGTGGTAACCTAGAGACCAGGAAGAGGGACGGCTGGAGAGTGACTGTATTTGAGTGCGTGTGTCTCTGGGACTTGTTGGACAAGCTGCTGAAGAGCAGGAACACACCGGCCTTCTTATAGCACGGCTAAAAATACAGCTGATGGACCACGCCCCCTTTATGCAGGAACACACCTGTACTGGGCGTGTCCTACGGCCCCTGAACGCCTCCTTTGAATGCAACAGTAAAATTGTCTGTGGTTCAAATGCGACAAAGGTCACAGAGATACACATACGGTTTTACGATGCATAAGTGATACCAATGTGAACGCTGCTGCTGGTGCCACACAGATTAGCCCAGCTCAAGAGCTAACCGAGCATTAACATATACAGTACATGCATCCACACACGCGTGTACACACACACACACACACACACACTGCTGTTGTAAGAATACACTCCAACTGGTATCTGGGACCAAATGCAAATCCAGCCACATTACTTTACTAGCCTACTATCCAAATCCATCCATCCCCATGCACTCACTCCTCCCCATCCATTCTTTTCTCCATCCTGTTCTTCTTCCCCTAACTCTTCCTCTATCTTCATTCATGACACTCGTTTCCCCTGCGTCCCGGTCCCTTTCCTCTCCACCCGCCCCCCCCCCCCACATCTTCATTCATACCTCCCCTTCCTCCTCCTCTGGATCTCTCTCTCTCTTTTTCTATCTCTCTCTTCTCTCACGGTGCAGGCTGCAGCAGCCCTTATAAGGCAGCAGAAGCCGTTTGCAGAGCTTCTGATTGGGGGGCTGCAGAGCAACTGTGTGTGTGTGTGTGTGTGTTGGTGCGTGTGTATGTGTGTGCGTGTGTGCGCGAGAGAGTGTGTTTTTGAGGGGAGGTGGCTCTTACTGCAATCAAATCTACTTGCGGAACACAGGGCCAAGGGGAAATGGAGAGGGAGGGAGAGAGAGAGAGAGAGAGAGAGAGAGAGAGAGAGAGAGAGAGAGAGAGAGAGAGAGAGAGAGAGAGAGAGAGAGAGAGAGAGGAGAGAGAGAGAGAGAGAGAGAGAGAGAGAGAGAGAGAGAGAGAGAGAGAGAGAGAGAGAGAGAGAGAGAGAGAGAGAGAGAGAGAGAGAAAAAACAAAAGAGAGAGATGCATGTCTAAAATGACATTACATGGCATGTCTCTGCATGTCCTGTGATATACATGATTCACTGGGAGCGGGCTGAGGAATGCAGCAGATGTGATGATGGACGAGAGGCCAACTGCAGCAGGATAACGCTCATGGATACGCAAACACGTTTGTGCACAAACGCACCTCTCTTAATTGTCTCCACAGCGGTAGAGCCAAATCTTCCTATGATAGTCTTCCAATGGCCTACATTCTACTGCCTCTGCTGCTATAAACTAATCATACACAGGCCAGGAACAAGCCTGTCCAAATGCCCTCATAACCACATGTGGAATACATTAGCATCTGTGTGTGTGTATGTGTGTGTGTGTGTGTGTAGGTCAGACAGAGCCGGGGGAAGAGAGAGAGACAGAGAGAGGTAGGAAAATCTGGGTCAAACATGATCTGAACCACATTTGAAATGGAGGGGAAGTGTGTCCAGCCAATGAGAAACCAGTGCGAGGGGAGTGGAAAGTGTGTCCGGCCAATGAAGGAGCAGTATGAAAGGAGGGGGGTGGGCTTAAGGGAAGTGTGTCAGTTACATAATGAAGCCCCTCCCCACTCTTAGACTGAACGGGGCTGCAGAGCTTACTGTACAACAACTGTCTTCAATTGTGTGTGTGTGTGTGTTTGAGTGTGTGTTGTGCTGATGTGAATAGGGGAGCAAGAAGAAAAGCACATTCAAGCCAGTCTATCTAGTGGTTATGTTCTCATGACAATATCTGGCTGTGTGAGGGAGTTTCCAGTGCAGAGAGGGGAAATACAGACAGAACACAGTCACCGAGTCACAAGGTTACAAAACACATCCTGATTCTTTAACACACTAAAGAGGAAGCAAGTCACATAAACTTTTGTTGCTCTTGGCCCACTGACAATGTAAGCACATGACTGCTGTTCACCGTCTAATTCTAAATAGAATTCTCTAATAAACAACCAATTCAATACCATAACCATATTTGCTAGTCGCCCTAAATCTGCAGTTCTGACTGTCTGAGAGTCCAGGTTGGATAATGGGAAGGAGACAGCCACGCCACTGGGAGTTATTCAACACATTCAGAGCGGGAACTGACCAAAGATACATCTGGAGCATGTCTAACTTTTGTGTGTGTGTACGTAATGGGGTGCAGCTGTGCAATGATACTGCAGGGCGGCAGCTACAAACCTCTGGCTCCACCTACAGGCTAATGGACAGACTTGCAGGAGGAAGCATCAACATCATCCTCAACAGCACCGAGCTGCTGCGTCTACAGAACCTTGTCTGATTACAGCGACAGCCGTGTGCTTTCCAACCTGAGCGTGACACGACACTGTACGAGATAAACAGGCAGTGATGGGACAACACAAACTAGCAGTCGCACAAAAAAATGTGGGGGAAAGAAAACTTGAAATTGTGACAAAAAAGTGAAAAATTTAATTCAGTTCTTCTTCACCTGTTAGGAGACAGAACCCACTGCAACAAATTGGCTTTGCACATGAAGGGGACGAACCAGGAAAGATTACTACTGAGGAGGCACAAGTTAGAGTAACTAGTGGAGTTTGGGTATTGGGGAATGCGAGCAGATGTAAATCTGCACTTTACAGTCCCACCAGAGATAGTAGAGCTCAGTGTGCCATGGGCGGATGCATTAGATAAGGCATATGAAAGGAACATGATTAAGATGCTTTGAACGAGAGTGCCAGGCTGGACAACTGGAAAGCCAGGTCACACCCATTGGGTGGCAATACATATCACTTACCAGTTTACTCAATGAGCTACGGATTCATGGTCAAAGCTTATGTCAGGCAGCTAAAAGCAGAAAAGAGCAACCAGTAGCCCTGGATGAAGAGAAAGGACACCAGCTGCGGCCCGATGTATGGAAATCCAGGTCATAGTTATACCTATAGTAGCAAAAAGTAGTGATACACCTTCCATCTCCTGGTGTGATTCTTTTAACACAGACAACTCTGTTGCTTGCTGTCACAATGTGGTTTCTGAACTGCTGAGTGGGCCGTTTCAAGCCAGCAGGGTCAGCTGCTCCAATAGTCTCTTGACTGCTGGTATAATGGGGTGTCTACACTGCTGTGAGGGCCATTTAAAGCCAGCAGGGTCAGCTGTCCCACTAGCCCATTAATCAAATTTGTTTGAAAAATATGAGTTATGTTGTGGGACATGGGTAAGCCTAAGTGTAATGTAAATCTGATCAGCGTTAAGAACGGGTATAGAGAAATCCAAAAAATGAAAAAATAAATTATTTCATAGGATTTCAGGGTTGCACTATATCTTGTTATTGGCAAATGATTTGGTTGCAAAATCCAACCCCCACCACAAATAGAAACTCCACATACTAGAAGGCATGAATGTATGCCTGTGCATGTCAGTGCACAATTACACATAAACAGGAAGACATATTAATACGCAGAAATACACAATCACAAAAAAGTATGCAGACCAATGGAAAGGCACACAGACAAAGGCTTCTCTGTTCAAAACTAAGTCAATTATCCACTTTGCAAACAATCCAAGACTATTAGTTCCATGTTACTAGAGGGATACCATGCTACCATGGTGCCCAGAGGGGAATGCACAGATATGCGCACGCACACACACACACACACACACACACACACACACACACACACACACACACACACACACACACACACACACACACACACACACACACACACACACACACACACACACACACACACACACACACACACACACACACACACACACACACACACACACACACACACACACACACACGTACGTTTATTCTGGTGCAATGTTGATGGGAACACAATACCATATCTCTTTCGCTCTCCCATACCGGGAAATTAACGATGGGAGGTGTGTGTGTGTGTGTGTGTGTGCAAGAAAGAGAGAGAGAGAGAGACTGTGGTTGCGTCGTAGGAGTAAATGTGGGAGAGAGAGACAGAGAGAAAGAGAAGAGACAGAAAGAGAGGCGGGGGGACTGTTTCGTGTGGTAAGAGTGAGCGGGCGAGAGAAAGACTGTAGGTATGTGTGTGGTAAATAATGGAGATTTTACACTGGAATCCATGTGACAGCCTTGGCTGACAAAGAGCAACGCCTCCCCTTGCATTCCTCAGACAGAGGGAGGAGGCAGAGAGATAAACACACAGAGAGACAGAGTTGATGACCTCCCCAGATGGAACCGTTTCATCGGCTCCATAAAAATGCTCATTGTTCATCAATCTTTTTCTCTCTTGCACACTTTGATCCCCGTCTCTCGCTCTCTCGCCAAGGCCTGCGATGAGATGATTTATGCGGAAGTGGCGGGCACGCATTCGAAACCCCGGGATTTTCAATGTAAGACCAGGTTTTTATATGTAATGGTGGATAAAATTATCCGTGAGCTCTCCTCTTGCCTTTCATCAAGGGCCAACTTCTCGCTCACAGAGTATATTTTACCTCTGACAAATAGGATGTAGCATATGATTTGTCAGAGGCATCGTCTACCGTGCAAGCACCAAAGATTAAACCTATATTTGACTAGGAACGTTGACTTTGAACATATTCGTACAGTTACGAGAGATGTTTGGCCCAGGAGAGCAGCAATATAAAAGCGTGGTTACCTGGATGTCTCAGAGTGTATAATGAACCAACCAACTGCTGAACCAAGCTTGGAGTACGTTAATATATCTACAGAGAGTATAGGACTGACCTTGCGACACCGGGGGTTGGGACAGCTAAACAGGGACATGCCTTTGTCCAACAAGGCTGGGAAGTTGCAAAATGGACACCTGTAGAAGTCAGAGAGGGAGGAGAGGAAAGGAGGGTGGGTGAGAAATTTGGGATACAGTTGTATATCAGACAAGAGAATCCCACTCTCAAACAAAGAGCCATTACTTGATGTCCTCCTCATCTATCATCTGCTCTGCATGCACAGGCTCCCTTTACAACATGCATCAAGGGTGATTGGGTTGTAATCGCTTAGAACAAAAACACACTGACAATGAATCCAATCACCCAAACCACATCTGGAAGTGATCAGAGATGTATAAGGCCAATATTAACAACAAAGTGTATATACAATGCATCTCTAATCGACATACAACGACTATGTGAATGGAAAGAAACATTTGAACGTCGATCAACCCAGGAAGAGTATGGAAATCAAACAGGGGATGGGATATTAACATACTGGTCAAAAAATGGATTGTTAGAATATGTGTGAATGGGAACGAGCGAGACTAGGCATTTACTGTCATTTCTAACGGACGTAAATATTACAAAATGAAGTGATGTGTGCAGCAATGTATTTTGTGTGGGAAATCCAATTTCAATGTGTATACTGGAGACACATGTTTTAATATCAGGTGTAAATGTAATCCAGCTAAATTACATGCAGACGCAATCCAGATGCTAGACGATGTTAATGCTAGGTGTAAAGGCTAACACACACACACACACTTACCGCACTAGTTCATCAGCACAGGTAGCAGCAACCGCCTCCTCTGCCTGCCTCTCATAGTATTTACACAGTATGTTCTCTGGCAGGACCTTCTCCAGCTCACACACTGGGTAGGAGCATGGACAGCCCGCCTCCATGCAGCTCAGCTCCGACTGGAACACACACACACACAGACACACATCAAAAACCATTAGCACCACCATGCGTTCTTACAGTTGCAGATGCGCAGGTATAATCACAACCACACAAGGCTGTCCACCCACACAATGCTGATCAGTGACACACAAACACACACAGACAGTGCACAGTACAAGTCAAAATCTCATGGCAGTACAAAGAAGAAGAAAAAACTTTACTTAAGCCAGCAAAATATGTTGTAGGTTTAGAATTTATTTTAAAATTTTACTGGTTGCTTAAAACATTTTTATACACTTTTATGAGCTGTATTGTACCCCATTATTATTTCTACTGTATTATTTATACCCTCTATTCTAATCTTTTTTTAATTTTAGGCTTATATTTGCTCCTACAGGTGATGTGTGCTCAGAAAGACTTTGATTTTGTGTAGGAATGGCCATTAACAATCGCCTCGCAACATCACCACCTAAACCTTTTTCAAACGTGGGGAAACTGTGTGTGTACTGTACCTGTCCGGAGCCAAAGACTGCCTCCTGAGCGTATTTGACCAGGCACTCTTTACAGAAGAGGTGACCGTCCGAACACTGGGTCATCTTCTCAAACGCAAACTCCCCATAGCAGCAGCCGCACTCTATCAACTGGCCGTCCTGGCGAGACAATGACGCATAGTGGTTGTTAAATTTTTCAGCATTTTTCAGAAATCACAATTCTTTTAATTCAACGCTGTGACCCAAATCTGAAATTGCAGCCTATTGCACAGAAAAGTTACCCGGATGCCTTAAGTGCTTCATAGTGCTAAGAGGATTAAGAAGTTAAATTAATCTACAAAGCTACTAGTCTATATTATATTTTCAAGTAAATTGCTTTTCAGGGACTGGGGAAAGCTGCATTACAGCTGGTAACTTCACAGACAGCAGTGACCTTCAGCTGTTAGACTTCAAGAGAAATAGTCTGACACCAAACTGGCCAGCATAATTGGGGGATCTATTTTAATTTCGGTCCCAAAACTGCTCTTAAAGGAGATAGTGTAGCCATCATAAATATAAATTTAGCAGCAACCATGCTGCCGAGTACCCATCCTGAACAAGGACACCAACAGGTTCTGAATATGTAGTCTTCAGCATGACACAATGAATGAATGAATGCCTGCAGCATAGTCCAAGCTATATTCAGATCCATGGCATTATGAGTAAATGATTTGCACAGTAGCCAACTGAACCACTGGGAGGCCGGGCTTTTTCTATATTTTAACCAGGTACAAGTCACTGTGAAGGTAACATCAGTTTGGTCCAGTAATGTGTGATTCCTACCTTCTTATATTCATCCTCATTGACCTGCAGTGCCAGGAGGAAGTCCTCGTGCTGGAGAGAGAGAAAGACGGGTGACAGGCAGGCAGACAGAGCCAGAGAGAAAGAGAGAAAAAGTTAATGATCAATAAACAGAGCAGTTCCTTGTTAGTTTGACAGCAGATGTCATATAAAGCCATTGCTGAAGTATCCTCTAACTGTTACCATGGACAATAACTGTTCTTTCCATATTTATAGTTGAGACAGAAAGAGTCCATCTCATGATCGTAGGTTAATAATTAACCAGAAAGGAGGATGCGCTCGTATGTTAAAGTACCATTACAGACCCTGAGGCACAAGCCATTACCCATTACTACTTTCCCAAGCAGTTCCATTCAATTCAAAATCTGCATTCCTAAAATGTTACAGAACATTTGACAATGCTTTCATGTAAACAAGAACTGTCAAATGAATCTAAGTCTCCTGCGATCTCTGTGGCCTCCATTTCCACAGGCGGTGTGCAGTGAGGTGCAAACCCCTGTGGTCCCTCTCTGCAGGGCCAGTAGTGGCTACAATGGATTCAGTCCCAATTTTACAATATGGCGCTTTTGGCATACCACCATATGTGAGTAGAGTGATTTCAGCATGGAGGTAAAAAGGGAATGGCATCCACCTACACTACACTGCAACTGCTAACCATTTTAGAGGAACATGTTTAGTAGAACATTATTGAACCTCCCCACCATCCCCCTTTTGAAATCGGTACAAATCAGCCACTGCAGACAACTGAAAGGATGGACAAATCATCAGAGAAAAAGAACATGTGTACTAGAGTTGTGTGTCTGTCTAGAGTAATGTGTATGTGTGTGTGTGTGTGTGTACCTCTGCCCATTCCTTGGCCTTCTGCTGATAGAACGAGAGCTCCTTCTGTACAGAAGCTTCCAGAGTACCGTAGGTCCTGCAGTAGCGACGGTCATTCTCTAAGAAATACATCCTCTTGTCGAACTTCACCGAGCCTGGAGGACAGAGGGAACACTACTGAGTAAGCATCAAGTCAGAAATGCACAGGGAGTATAAGGCTCAGTCCTTCCCGCAGCGACCCGGGTTCAAATCTGGCCCGCGGTCATTTGTCCTCTCCTCTCTCTCTACCATAACTTCCTGTCTCTCTCTCACACTATCTCTGTCAAATAAAGCATAAAATGGCTAAAATAAATCTTTAAAAAAAAAGACATGCACAGGGAGCTATGTGCTCGTTTTCAACCACACCGTTAGTTGTCAATGGTCCAACACACAACAAAAGCATCAAGTGGTGTGTCAAACTTCAATTTTGATGCATTGACAGTGGACCAAAATGGGTATTATCTATATGGTTTCTTGAACCCCAGGGACTATTGACCTACTTTGAGGAAAATTGACTTAGGAAGGTTCAGGAAGAAGATACATATATGAAAACTATACAGTCTAGCTGGTCTAGTAGCTGGTGTCCAAATATAAGAAGCAAACTGTAAACATGGAACATCTTCCATGCCATTCCAAAGAAAATATGGTATGGTCATGTTATCCATCACGGTGTGCTGCTGCACCGAGCATACACCTTTAAGTACGATGTAGGGGAGTGTATGCAAGGCAGCGCCCTCTGGAGCAGAGCATGTGGACCTGTGTGTGAGCAGCATCACTGTGCACACCGAGAGTGAGTGAGAAACTGTATTCACCGTGCTCAAACTGGAAATCTATGTAGCAGCGCTCGGAGGAGGCTCTACTCCGCCGTCTCTTTCCTGAGGGGTCGCCTGAATCCTGCCACTTCTTCAGAGCTTCGCATAAGGCCTGGGAGGAGGGGTGGGGGTGAGGAGAGAGGGAGAGATTAGGAGAGGAGGATAGACAAAGTGAGAAAGAAGGGAGAATGGAGAGAGGAAGAGATGTAAGAAAGAAAGACAGGGAGGGATAAAGAGGCAATTGAAAGTGAGAGTAAGAAGAAAGTAGAGAAAAGAAAAGAAAATAAGAGACTGCATGCACTCATAGACACATAAAAAAAATCACAGTGAGCTAACCTACTGTGTGCACAGTAATCAGCTGTACACTGTAATTGCATTCCTGAGGCCAGCACTATATGATCAGCAACAATTGTGTAATATGAGACCACAGATACCTTGCGTGTGATTGCATAGTGTCCCTTGAGGGCGTTGAGGGCCCATTTGATGTCCTGACAGCTGAGCATCCTGAAGTCTGCCATCAGCAAGTCAGCAGCCTGCATCACAGCCTCCGGTCCCACCGTCCCCAGCTTGGCATAGTCAAACAGGTCCTCGGTCACCTAAAAGGACACACACAGGCAGAAGCATAAGCAGGTTTCCCACACACTCACATATCAAATTCAAAGACTTTTAGGTTGCTTCCAATGTTGACCAGTCTTGTTCAAATCAGCATGACTGGGGGCTAGAGACAGCAATGCTCACTAAGTTGAATACATTGAGAGATGCAGCTTACTTTGTTTCCTGTGATTTTGACAAATTGGGCTTTCGCCTAATAGTTGGGAAGGTGGGGGGGTGGGGTGGCGGGATGAGCTGAGTAAGCAGGCTATGTGGCAGCAGGGGCCAATTTGTGCACTGTCTGCTGTTTTGTCTGAACAAGCCAGAGAGACTGAGGTGGGACAGTTTCTCTCTCTTTCTATGTTTGCATATACATATGTGCGTGTGCATGCTAATTTCTTATTCACTCTAACAGGGCTGCTGGTTTTCGGTACTAACTTGAGCGTTAAAAAAAAATGGCTACAATGTTAAGGAACCTCATCTCTGTAAACTTTGCTTTGAAAAAGTGCTATACAAATAAAGCTATAGTTAGTATATCTCCTCTCTCTCTCACACACATAATGTCATTTTTCCACAGTGTGTTAATCCTCTGCTTAGGATTCAAGCCCCATTGCAAAGCACATCCCTCCATAAGCTCTATCACTCCTCAACAACAGTCCAGAGTCATTATCCAGTGACAGAATTCAAGAAAAGTTCTACTCTGCAAAATTTTTATTTTAGTTAGTTAAGCTTGATCGACATAATTATAAAATGACGAACAATTTATTCTTCATTATTTGTTTACACCCTTTGCATGCATACATACGTGTTTGTTACATTGGTGAGAATGTTAAATACCGATTTGAATTTGTTCTCAAAACCATGACCTTCACCACTACATGCCAACTTAACTAAACTCATGCCCAAAGCCTAAAAGTAAAGCCATTTTCCAGAAAAACTGCCCTCAGAAGTAACCACTTTTACAGGTTTCCTATTCTTGTGCGTCTAATTGACACGAAAGGCTTGTAAAAAGACAGAACGTGCGCGCGCGCACACACACACACACACACACACACAAACACCTACCTCTGTCTGGGTGTTTCCAGACTCCAGTAGGATACTGGTGGGAGCTGCAGTGGCTGCTGCAGTCTCCCTCCTTGGAAACGCTGGGTTCTCCAACAGCAGGTTACAGATACTAGAAACACAGCAAAGGGGAGTTACAGGTATGAAAACAAGCAGTCTTTCAATACCGATCATACTTGAGATTTTGGTTTCAGCCTACACAATACAAAAATAACAAGTACAGATTCTGGACAGTTCCCCAGTGCATGGGAGAAAAATAAAAAACATTCTGTGGGTCACCTATCAAAAATCTGCAGTTAGTAAAAGAGGTTTTCTGCTTTATTATGCAGCCTTTAAAAACAAGGTAAAAACTAATTTTCATGAAATGTAAACAAAACATTTTCAGTTATCATTTTAAGTTATGCATTTCGATGGTTCAAGAAATCCTGAAATTGTAAAAAGAAAATGGAACAGGCCTATGAGCTGTCATAAAAATGTAATTCATGTCAACAAATCAACTGCATGTGAGCAAATCAAAGGATCAAACAAAAAGCACCTCCATGAGCACATTCCAAGTGCACAGGATACAGTTGCAAATCTGGATATGTAGCATTTCTTTGAGCTATAGTTTATGGTTAAAATGCTAAAGCCACCCCCTGGGACTATATAACATATTAATTAAAGGGTACTATTTCAACCAAACTGAATTATTGTCATAGTTAACATAGCTCAAGTCTGACAAATGACATCATACCCCAAATGCTTAACCCTCAGTCAAACATGTTTTAATGCAACACCAAAAACAAACACTTTTAAACCGTATGCACCAATACTTTGGCCTGTAATGAGGAATGAAATTGTTTCCATAATCATTCGCATGGGCGTACATCTGATTTCCTCAACAGCTGAATCACTTAGTATAGCCATATACTGTACAGTATGAAGTGCTACAGAAGAAAGTAGATGCTCCTTACACATTCAAGTCTTTCACATTGTTCCGTTGGATCAGTTCTGCTACATAGGCTTCCTGGACATCTGGGAATAGATCCAACTGCAGGGGAAAGACGCAGAGTGGGAGAGATACAGGAAGAATAAGGAGATGGGGTTGGGATAGAGGAGACAGATATGGTTATAACACAATTAAAAGCATTGAGCTTAACATTAAGTAACTTCTGAGCTCAATGCTGTGAGTACTCTGTGTCTCTGTAAAGTTGCTTGTGTGCAAGGCAGGTGCCATGCTTGTCCGGGTGTATGTGACGGGTGTATGTGATAGTTTGTGTGATACTCACCACCCCAGTGATCAAGGCCCTAATGTGGGGCTGCTGCTCTAGTCTCTCCACCCTATGTCCCCCCCGTGGCACAGAGGGACCAGGCCTTGCATCCTCTATCCTGGGAATGTCCTCTGGGGCTGGAGGGACTGCGACTAGGCCGGGGGCTGGATTGGCCCTTTCTGGGTTTGGGGCTGGAGCCAGAAATAGAAGATCCTCTAGTCTGTTATGGGGGACTAAAGCTGCGGGGGCTTGGGGAGCAGGAGGGTTAGAGTTGGGGTTAGGCACCCTGGTGTTGAGGCTAGGGGCTGGGGCAACCTCACTGGGAGCTCCAGCCTGGGGTCGGGGGTTGGGAATGGCCTCCCCGGGCGCCTGGCTCCCCAGGATGATTCGGTGACCCGCCTCTGGAGGTCCCAGTCTCTCCGGGGCTGCGGCTATCAGCACCGCAGGGGGTATCACTGGTCTCACCTGGGGAACTTGAGGGGCCCGGGCCAGAGCCTGGGCTGGGGCCTGGGCCAAGGGCTGCGGCTCGATCTGAATGAGGTTGCCCCGGGTGGGATGCAGTGGCCTGGGCTGGAGCAGTGCCTGCGGCCTGGGCTGCAGCTGGGGTTGGGTTATGAGAGCGGGGGCTCTGACGCTTGGTTGTTGGGGGACGACGAGTAGCTTCACCTCCGTCACCTGGATGAGATGCCGGACCTGGGGCTGTGGGTTTGTGAGCCCGCTGGCCTGGGGCTGTGTCGATGTACCGGGCGGAGTTTGTGTCTGTGTCTGTGTGTGTGACTGTGACTGAGGATGTGCAGATGAAGAACTGGCCTGAGGATTGTCTTGTGTATGTGTACTAGTACTAGCCTTGGCTTGTGTCTGTGTAGAAGCATCCAACTCAGTCTGTGCAACAGCACAAGATTTGTGCGTGGCGTGGGTAGAGGTACTCGCTTGGGGCTCCACCAGTGGGTGTGTTGAAGAACCAGCTTGTGGCTGTGTGTGTCCAGATGTGCTAGGCTGAGGCTGTGGCTGATGCAGTATTCGTAAAGGTGTTCTTGATGTGGCCTTGGCCTTGGCCTTGGCGTCTGTGGAGGTAGACGGGGTTTGGGTAGACGTACATGCTTGGGGCTCCGCCTTTGTGTGTGCTGACGTACCAGGCTGTTGCTGTGAGTTTGTGTAAGTTTTTGGCTGAGACTGTGTGTATGTAGAAGAGCCAGGTTGTGGCTGTGTGTGTCCAGATGTGCTAGGCTCCAGCTGAACCTGTATTCGCATGGGTGGTCTTGCCACAAAGGAGTTGGTCTTGGCATCTCTGGAGGTAGAGGGGGCAGAGCCGGGGTCCCCAGAGGCCGCCCCGCTTTGACCTGTGACTTGAATTATGTTGCGCGAGGCTCCACTCCATGTCGCTGCTGGCCGAATCACGTGTCTTCGAGCAGGAGTTAGAGGCTGTGGGCGAAGACAGAAAGCAAAAAAGACAACAGACAAATTGATGCTACTTTTGTTGCGTCCTCTGCCGCTCCTACGACTAACAGCAATTTTCAGCAATTTCACAATATGCCAGCAGTTGAAAACAACCCATATGTATACAGTCTTCTATATTTTTTGTGACTTTACTGCACAGCCAATAGTTCCCAGGACACAATCACATGAAATCAACCTTTCACCTTGGTCCTTGTTTATTGTGCCCTCATATTAAAACGTACTCAACCCATGCAATCATAGTATATGCAGAATGAAGAATGTGAGAACACTTTTCATTCACCTCCAGTATGCTGACATCATCATCATCCGCATCATCCGGGACTAAAACAGGACTGCCAGGTACCAGAGTCACAGGCTCCTCATCGGAGTCGTCAGAAATGGTGATGAGCTCCCTCTGACGGGCCTGACAGCCTACACAAACACACACACAAGCAAGCAAGCAAGCATTAGCATTCTGTGTACAGTGCATGGTGACAGAGAAAACATAAGACGTGTAACGAATACGGATATCCGTCATTAAGGGACAGAGTGCGGGAGAGAGAGAGAGAGAGAGAGAGAGAGAGAATGCATGTAATATGAATATGAAACCTGCATATTAGCCCACTGCTAACAGGCTGTGTGTGAGAGATGGACTGTTATGACAAACTGGAGCAGTATGAGCAGTGTGTGTGTGTGTGTGTGTGTGTGTGTTTGAATGAACACATGCAGGTATCTCACCTTGGCTGCGGTGGACGTTGAAGCTTGCCAGGTGAATTACGTCGTCATCGCCTCCTCCATCTGCCATTGTGATACTAAGCTAACAGGCTCCCTGAGTCAGCCCACACACCGAGTCTCTACAGGCACTGCTCAGTCACCACCATCTACTCCACGCGCACGCGCGCACACGCACACGCACACACACACACACACACACATACAGACTGTTAAAGTGCTGGTATTCCCCATGGACGCCAACAAATACAGCTAGGGTTTCACTTTAAGACTTGGAGACACAAAAGTTGATGAGGGCTCGACCGCACCTTATTACTATCAGTAAACTAGTAATACTGGTCTAATAAATGACATATGCTGCGTGTATCCAGTTGGCTAGCTAACAATATAAATGTTAGCAATCGAAAGAGCTTAACAAAAAGAAAGCATGTTAGCGTATGAAAAGCCAAGATCCACAGCATGTGTTGGGTTTGGATTCGTGTCACTTCAAATCACCACCCATGAGTAATAGCTAGCTAAAGTTCATTTGGTGTAGGCCAACTTTGATCAAACAACAAAGACAAGCCAGGAATATTTGCTAGCATTCACCCCGTTAGCTTCAAGGGCTAATCCAGCGCGTAGTTAGCTCAGATCTAATCTAAATCAGTGTAATTTGAATGTAAACATACAAGTGACGCTAACACTGCGAGAAGCTGCCAATGTTACAGGCAGTGCTAAATGTGAAACTATACACATCCTCTTAACGTAACTTAACTTTAATATTTACTAACGTTAATACTGGGTTCACGCTGTATTGAGACGCTGTAAAAACAAATAGGCCAGGACAACAATTCATGACATTATTTCCGCGGAAAATCAGTCACACAGAGAACTAACCAGTGGGTTGCAGCTAAGCTAATATTAGTTAGCTTGGCTCGCTAGCTAGCAAGTAGGTTAGCTCACTTCTGAGATTTCTGTGAATCAGATCATCCATTTATAGCATAAGATATTGATGTCAAGAATAGTTTGTGCAGAAATGTACAATACCTCGGTTTCAAATTTTGGATAACCAGCACATAAACGCCTTCTTGTTGGATTGACAATCCGCGGATATCGAAACAAACTGCCAAAACAAGAGTGGCTGCTGCGTCACACGCACGTTGACGCCACAACGTAAAGGCGGTGGCCCTCTAGGAGATGTAGTCCTAAAACACATCCTGCTCAAGGCAGTCCGCCCGCAAGAACGGCGGAGCTGACTTTTCAAAAGGAAAGCTGTGAGCTGTGCTCCCACAAAGTTAAATATTGTAACCCTTGGGTAAAGATCTCAAATGTAGAAATGCATCGACATGACATGTGGGCCTACAGGTATGAACACAAAGCCATACTCTCGCACTCAAGGGGACGTTGAAAATACATAGCAAGTGACATTTAGGCTAGATGTTTGTCTTTTCAAGACTAAAAAACAAACATTGCGGTGTAAAGTAAGAGCTTCAGGCCAAATTACACACCAATTGAATATCAAAACATACATCTTAATGGAATAAAATTACTACAACTCATAATGAAAGACCATAAAACCTTTCTTTAAAATAAATTATTAATAAATTCAAATAGGATAGGCCTGGTTGATAATGTGATTTAAATCCTCCAAAGTCTCCAATTATGCCAAAAATACCATTGTGCCATTTGGTGCAGATTTAGTCTTTTTTGACATCTGGAACGGTTGATGGAGCCTAGACTCTCTTCTACCTATGCATAGGCATTTAGTAATGCGTTACTGTCTCTACTGATCTATGGGCTCCAGAGGTGTGACCAAGTCAACTCTGCTTGAGTCCCAAGTCAGTCTCAAGTCTTGAGGCACAAGTCTCAAGTCAAGTCCCAAGTCTAAATGTAGTTTACCAAGTCAGGTCCAAGTCAAGTCCATGTCATTAATGTCAAGTCCCAAGTCTAAATGTAGAACAGCAAGTCAAGTCAGAACAAATCAAGAGTCCAGTAGCTATCAATTTAATATCTTAAAGAAAAATAAATATCTAGGACTTTTCAATGCAATATGGGATAAAAACTTGATATGAGCATCATGAGTTTGATTTCTAGAATCGGTTTCAACTTCAATAAATTCAATCATTCCATACAAATTCAGAAAACAGAATTTAAATTCAGTCGTCTGCTGGAACAAATCTCATCACTTTCAATCAAAGTCATTTACACAAACAAAAGATCTCAAGTCAAGACTTTAGAAACCTTTTCAAGTCATCAAAGTGCAAGTCAAACTCAAGTCCCAAGTCACCAGAAACCAATGAATCTTATCTTCATGCAGCAAGTCAAGTCTCAAGCAATTCACAGACTCGAATCTGATTGGAGTCCAAGTCATGTGACTCGAGGCCCCACCTCTGATGTGCTCATATATACAGTATATACTCATATACAGAGGCTTTGCTCTTTAACACAGAATAAAGCACTTAACACACAGAACATATTTTCAATTTAGTTTCTTTTAATATAATCTTATTTACATTGTATTTTTTCATAAATGTTTAGTACATAGTAAGTTACAATACTCTTGCATCCATTACACAATGAACTCAGAACCTAGAAAATGTAGATTGAAATGAAACTGCGAAACAGTCATCTTCAATCTACAATGCATCCCAACACTTTCCACGGTATTCTCTCAACATTTAGTTTTTGATTTCATTCACTTCTATGGAGGCTTAATGACTGTTAAGAGATTTTGTTCATTCACGGTGGTCTTGAGGAAGATGACTACTAGACGGAAGGAACCTTTTCCTAACCTTGGAGCCATGGAGAAAAAGAGATGGAGAGAGAAACATCAGGGCCAGAAAGCAAGAGCAACGGTGAAATGGAGGATGGAAAAATGCGTGAAAAGGCTTTTGAGATTTTATTACATATATCACATACACCGAAGAGTTCTTGAACCTCTGACTCTTTCCTTCCATCCTCACGGCTCATTTGGAACAATACCCAGGTCATGACCTCTGACCTCTCTATAACATCAGTCGAGTAATTCTCAGATGGGGAGCTGGATGTAAAAACTCAAGTTTGGGATCAAGCCTCGGGGGTCGGGGGTCAATTCACTTTCACTTCAATAAATGTAACATGGAATTCAAAACGCCCACGTACTGACTCCTTTCATACACTAACAAGAGCATTCATTCGCAATTATTTCACCGTAGATGAAATACTGAAAAAAAAAAAAAAATTCCACGTTTTGAATTTGTAAAAAAAAAAAAAGAAAAAAGAAAAATGCAATTCCTGGATTGCTTGAATTGCAAGTGAATTGACCCTCTACTGGGAGTGGGGGGGAAGACAGATGAAGAGATTAGTGTGGGCTCTTGGTAGAGCATATAGCAGCATGGTCAGTAATCACTTAGTAATAAATAATAAAATCAGACATTAACGATCAATATCAGATTGGATCAGAGTGGTCGCAGGTACAAACGGAAGAGACAATAAGTAACAAAACAGAGGAGCAGGCTCATTTGATCATTTTTACAAAGAATAACCAGGTGCCATGCATGACACATATACATACGCTTTCACACAGACACAAATACAATCTCTCTCGCTTTCTCTCATGCACACACACACACACGCGCGCGCACATATCCCGATACACAACAGTGGTTAAACATGAAGCATGAATACTAGTCAATCAATCTGCTCGTCAGACAGAAAGACAATCAGTCTCCACCTTGCTGCTCAGACATCTGATTCGGAGGTCTCTGCTCGCAGGCTTGTATGCGATTGGCCGATTGTGTCCAGAGACTCGAGTGCGATTGGAATTATCATGGGAGACCGAGTCAAAAGTCGCTTTTGCGGTAGGTGTTCTGAAGAATGACATCATAGCTTGTTAAAACGGAAGGATAAAAATGCTTCTTCAAAACATCTGAAAAATTCTAAAATACTTCTGTTGTTTTTGTCCTTTTTTTTTTTTTGTCCCCTCTTGCTGGGCGTCCTCCTTTAACCCCCCAACAGTTCGGTGGTGAAGAGGTGGCAAGAGGGTGTGTGTGTCTGTGTGTGTGTTCTTGTGATGCTTGGCCTCTCTGTATACTCCGTGTATACTTTCTCTATATTCTGTGGGTCTGTATACGGTATGTGGAAAAATGTCACAGAGTTGTGTGCAAGTGTAAGCATGAGTGTGTGTGTGTGTTTGTGTGCATATTTGTTTGTTTATCACTCCACAGCGAAGCCGCAGGTCTCCTCCACAGCCGTCAGCAGTTTCTCATAAAGCTTCTCATACGACTCGTAGGGGGGGATGTCTATCCTGTTAAAACTGGAGACAGATAAAGATCATGAGTGAGAGAGAACCCCGTTACTCGTACACATATAATCACAGAAACCCAACATAAACTGAATGTGTGTCCTCCTTACCATGTGTGTGCCTTGGGCAGGTTGTCTGTGTTGGCATCTATCAAATGGATGGTGAAGAGCCTTGGTCCTGCAGAACCTGTAGAACCTTACACAAATACATTCTAGTTATCACTGCTCTACTCTGGTGCACAGATCAAAATGCATTCCCTAAACCAAAGAAGCTCTTATCAAAACCTCAGAATTCCCATCTGAGCAGTTTACCCATAGAACATAGTTGGTGATGGGAGAATCATTTCCTTTAAATTGCATGCAGATAGAATTTATAATTTGAAAAATGCAACTGAAAACATTGACTGTTATAGAATGTGTGGACATGCATGTTTCATATAGTGAATATGTTTCAGTGTATTTCAGACATGTCTACAATTCACTAATTTGAGTCACTTAAATTCCGTGTGTGTGTTAAGGATGTGCATGAGTAGTTGTATTAACGGTTATCCGAAGTGAATGCTGAAATCGACTTTGACATCCTGATATTTTTTTGAAAACGGATAATGCACAATAATAACCAACATTTTTTGTTAACTTCAGTCAAACAATGAGCAAAGTCCTGCCTGTAATACACTGGTTAACGGCCCCTTTTTAAAATAATTATGGCTATTAATTTTGATCGATGGTGTGGGCTGCGCAGTCAGTTGAGTAGAAACTGATTTGTATGACAGGGTCATTCAACCGGAATAGCCGCCCAAGAGATCTAGGAAGCTGGCATGAATGATGGAGAGCTCCAATTCAAAAGCCCTGCAGGGATTTCTTAACGCTTTTTTCAGAGCGCCACAACATGACAAATGCGAAGCAAAACAAGGCAGAACTTTACTTAAATGAGCCACAGATCCCACCTAACCAAAATCCACTTCAATGGTGACAGAGCAACGGAAACTGTTTCCAGAGATTTTGTTTTCTTGCAAAACAGTACCTGCTACCTCTGTGCCCACCGAGAGTGTTTTCCACCGTAAGTAATTAACAGATTCTGTACGTGCCTATTTGATTTGTGATAAATAAGAAAAAGCCCATCGCTGGTTTGTGTGTATGAGAGGTCTTGTACTTCTATTCTTAGGAGGATAGATAGAGGACCAAATGTCAGCACCAAAGGAACACAGTGATACAGATGCGTGTGTGCGTGTGTCTCCAAGCCAGTGCGTGACCCACCCTGCAGAGCTTTGAACCCCTGTAAGGGCACCCTGGTGGAGCCGGTGACAAACTGTAGCAGGCGCCCTCGCCTCTCCTCACTGAAGGCCTCCACTGCCTGCCAGAACCACCGCACCACGTTGCTGTCACATGTACAGTGCTTCAGGCGCGTGTTGGCCTTCCAGTCTGCGAGGTCGATCTTCCCCAGCCCGCCGATGATCAGCTGGAGGGAGAGGGGGGGAGATCGGAGGGTGAGGGGGCGAGGTGAGGGGCGAGAGAGGCGAGAGGAGGGGAGAAACAGAAGAGAGGAGAAAAGATGGAGCGGAAGACGAAGAAGAGACAGGAACGGGGGAGGCAAAAAGGGAAAATGAAAGAAAAGGTACGGGGGGAGAGGAACAGATGAAGAGGTAAAGAAGGTGACCCAACACAAACATCACAAATGCAGACTGCAACAGCCACACTATAATGTGAAATGATAAGCTGGAAGGATTCTACAGTCATCCTGTGACCAAAAAGAGAAAAAAGATCACCACTCCAATATGCAGATGAACGACATGCACAATTTTATGGTCATCAATCATCATGATAACTGGTTTATTGATCACACACATACCTCAAGTTCTTTATGGTCGAAGGGTTTGAGGAGGTGCTGGGGGATGAGCTCACTGAATCCTTTCTGTAGAGCCAGGAACTGGGCCTCAATACCACGCATAAACCTCCAGTTCACATAAAGTCTGAGAAAAACAAACAAAAAAATCCCTTTTTAATATATGTGTATACACACAAATGCATATACTGTGTAAAGACACACACAATACTATCATACCAATATAATGCTGCTACAGAAGACATTAATGAAAACACTGGCTAACTGTGCTGGATGTCTGTTCTATAAAAAGTAAAAAACAAACAGAAAATAAGATACATTACTTGTACAAATACTGACCAAAAGCAAGATATTGATGCCAAATTAATATACTTTATACTGCTGTATCGCAGAAAATGTTCACACAGTGAACATATTACAGATGCAGTTTGGACAACACAAAAAAAAATTTGAATAACTGGAGGTCAGTTGTCTCTCTGTTCTTACCTGACGTATTCTTTTTTGTTCTCCTCGGTGACGGGGATGTTGCGCCCATTGGGTTTGAGTTCGTGCTGCAGAAACTTCCCAAAGGCGTTGTGTTCAACGCAGAACGTGTGGTCTAGGACCGACGTGATGTCATTCTCTCTGCACACAGAACAGAAGATTACAATCAGTACGACATCGACATGGGATGTGTCCATGTGCCTATTAGAATCCATTTATTTGCAGTACAACACATGCATGGGAATTTGTCTTGGTGACATTGATGCAAAATGTATCACGTTTTTAAAATCCCATGACTTTTCTAGGAGTGTGGGAACCCTGGTGTGTACACGTGTGTCTGTGTGATGCGCGAGCGTGTGTGCAGGTGTGTGTTATTTGCTCACAGTATCCAGACGAGGCTCTTGTGCAGCTCGGGGTCAGTGGTCTCCAGGTCGTTGAGCTGGATGGGTTTGCCCAGCAGCTGTTTGTAGAAGGGCAGCGTGAAGCTCCCGTTGATGTAGTGGCCATGGAAAACCGCCAGGCCCATCACACGGCCCACAAAGTGGAAATATGACAGGTGGTCCTGAGAGCGAGAAAGAGAAAGAGAAAGAGAAAGAGAGACATTTGCCTTACTTGACTCAACCAGGAAATACCCTTATTTAAACATTTGTTGTGTGTGGTTGTATGTTTTTCTGTCTTTCTGTGTACTCACAGGGTTAATGGAGGAGTCTGGGTTGATCTGTAGTGTGTAGATATTGTCTGTGGAGTACTGGAACAAGCCGTAGTAGGGGTTCAACATTTCATGGCACAGCAGGTACAGCCACTCCCTACACACAACCACCACATTATTAGAACAATGTTCAAAATTCACACACAGCCTTGGCAAAACGTCAACATCAACCAGTAACAATGAGAAGACTGAAAACCACTGGATTACATGATGGCCTGGTGTCCACTGAACATCCCTTTTTTTAGCGAGCGGCTTTAAATAGACGCTTGTGGGAAGTGCTGGCTCCTGTTGGGGCTTAGTAATGACTGAAAAACTGATTAAAGCATGGCACTCATGTTCTAAAATTTGAAATATTTAACCTCTAGCATTTGGTCCTCTTAGTGCTAAAAGGTGCTAAGCTCTCAGTGCTGTAAAAAGTGTCTCCTGTAGTTGTGGGAGGTGGCAGTAATTTAGGTTCTGAGTCCTGGGGTTGTTGCTAGGCCCATTCCAGGTCAGCTACACTTTAAGAATGGCGCTTATTTGGATAATATACAGCTAGGTTCATGGCAAGTTTACAGCAGTGTGTGGTAAACCTACTTATATATGGACATTAGTCATTCCTGCAATCACCAGCACCTTAGAAGAAACGCACAGCTGTGCAGAGGAAACATGGCATAGGCACTTATTTGGATACTCATGTCCACATATACACATATGTGGACAATGTAATCATCATTGCTTTGGGACGGCTAGGCAATAAGGCCAGATGAAGCCCTTTCATTGTATTTACATTTTTCAGCTGTGGGGGGATGAATGAGTGTAAAGGGAACCATGAATGAAGATGAAGGAGAAGAGGCCAGTGCTGTAAAGAAAGCTTTCCATGAAGAGTCAGTCACCTTGCCACCCCGCCATAGTCCAGGCCCTCCTCTCCCCTGAACTTCACCATCAGACGCTTCTTCAGGTCTTTGGGCCTCATCTTCATTATCTGCCGGTACGACTCCTGCACACACAAACATACACGTACATAAACATACAGCCAGACAGACACACGCAAAGATTATCACGGACAAAGAAAGTATATATTTACTTGAACATGCCCCTAATTAATGCTTTATGAGTAAACAATTCGTGAGCCCTCCAGTTCAGTTATGGGTTTTTTTCAACACTTATATAATACGCACAGTCAGTACAGTATTTGTGCTGCTGCCTGGATGGTTTACTAGTCTGTTTTTAGTTTACCAGCCCCTGGCAGGTGGGCCAAGAAGCACATGCACCCACCTCGAAGATCTCCTCACGGGACACCTCTATGCGACAGTGGCCTGCCTGCGGCTGCTGCAGGGACAGCTCATGGCGGAGCAGCTTCAGCTTGTGGACCAGGTCTCTCTCGTAACGCACCGCCACATCGCCTTCACCTCCTCCTCCTCCTCCTCCCCCGCCTCCCCCCTCCTCACCCCCCACATCCATTTGGGGGGCTTGGGAGGATTCCTTTGCTTGGGAATGCTGGCTGGAAGGGGGGAAGAGAGGAGGAGGAGGGGGAAGAAGAGAGGAACATGGGAGAGAGGGAGAGATGGATAGAGTGCACACAGAAAGTGTGTGTCAAAGAGATGAGGTGCAAGATGGAAAGACGGCAAAAATAAGAGGAGACAACAAGAGAGAGACAGGAAAGTTAAGAGAAAGAGGTTGACAGTGACAGTGTAGGGAGCCACTTTTGAGTACCAGATTATATACTGTATATTCCCATTGAGCAGCTAAATCTACTGTAATCCCACATCTCTATAAATCACATGATTCATCATCATTAACAGAGCTGATTACTGTTAGTAGGTCATATTCAGATCCGGTCAGAGTTCAGCATTACAGCGGTGTCACAGATTAGATTAACAACAGATTAGTCTTGTAAACTGGTGATTCTGTATGGATGTGTGCTAGGGTGGGTCTGCCCATACAATCCAGATGACTTTGTATAGATAGGGTTCTGCAGTTGGTGCTTACATATGGTATCTATGCATGTGAGTGTGCGCATGTGTGTGTGTACCTGATAATGGTGTGTAGGCGGGGGTCTGTGAACTGCGTGGTTCGATTGTTGTGGTCCACAAAGTAGATCCGGCCCGACACAGTGCTTCGGACCTCCCAGCCCACTGGCAAAGGACCGAGCTCCTCACAGCTCACACTGGTCAGGTCCCTGCACCAATAACAATTCACCATACTGAGCCTTAGGCCAATAGCAATCTGTCATACTGAGCTTTCAACCAATAGCAAATCAATTTTGTGAGCCTTCAACAAACAGCAAGTCACCTTAGTGACTCTTGAACTAAAAAGAATCCACTAAATTTTGTTTATGCCCAGTGAGCATCACCTCCAAGGACCAGAGTAGTTAAGCAGTAAAGCAGGCACCTTTTTATGCTCATTCTATTCACTTTGTTTGCCTTACTTTTTCACTTGTTTTTCATTTTACAGACTGCTGTGTGCGCCCTAAACTACCAGACCTCTCTCCGTCACTCCTGACCCTACATACTGTGTTTTCTTAATCCCTCATACCAACCCCGACTCAGACCCTGAGGCCCACAGAAATAAGCAGTGAATTTTCTCTGCATATTTTTTCTCTTAATCTGTTGGTGTATTTAACCCGGGATAAAATGGAAGAGAACATGAGTTCTCAACCCTCTTAGTCTCAAGACATCAGTGGCAGGATGGTGGTTTATGCACCAGGGACCAGCAGGCTGTGGTCTTAGTTTATATGGAAGTGTTTAGTAGTGTATGAGGAAATGCTAACCAGGAAGTGAGGGCCTTTTTTCATTTCGAAGGGCCTCTTTTTGCACGTGGAAATGACTGTTATGCAGTGGAATATTTGTGTCAGCAAACAATCTCATGATCAGACCATGATCACACCCTGTTTATGTCATCCCAGATTATGAGAAACAGGGTTTCCTGAATTCTATCAATTCAGGAATTGGATTTTCTTCAACAACTTCAACAACTAAAAAGAAAATTTACAAAGAAATTGTTGACAAGCTCTACAGCTAATATGTGAATTGAATTGAAAGTGAAATGATCCCATCTTAAACATACAGTTAATAGCAATCATTGCCTGTGCTACTAGGAAGCCAAAGTAAGGATGAATCTTGGTTAGAGGGGTGAGAGGTCAGGGGGAGGAGGGACGGGTGAAGTCTACGAATCAGATGAGAGACGAGAGAGAGGTGAGTCAGAGGACAATAAGAGGAGAGGGTGAATTATAGATCCAGTTTGTAAATGTTTGAAGAGAGGGCTGCCATCCATGTGTGTTTGAACATTTTGCCCTTGACGTTTTTACTAGTTACTTACTAATCATTTTCTGGCACAGCGACCTAGCTACACACTAGCTGCATGACTGCGATTAGCTACGTCCCTCTTGGTGAGAGAGTTATGAGCTTTACCTGCATTTTTCTTTTGGTAGTCTATCTAGATACTATATTTTACAGCGCCATTATGGAGCAGCATGATGACAAACTGCATATTTACCAGGTGAAATTACAAGATTTGGAGGAATAGTTGATGAATTTGTAGTTCTACTAACTGCAAATATACGTTAACCTGCAAATCGTCAACATAGCGAGACGTCTCCCAATATTAGCATGAAAAATACTTTTTGTTGCATTCTTATCTACATCCTATTCTTCTGCTGCTGCCATGACCCAGTTTCTCCTCGGGGTTCATTTAAGTTTCATCTCATCTCTCTCGTTTCAGGTTAAGGCTTGGACTAGAGATAAGTGACGTTAGGCGGTGTGTGATCATACCGCGGTATCCGAGGGTCGTGCCAGGTGCTGACGCCTGTCTGTGTGTGAAGGAAGTACACCTGGCCCTGCACTGTGGTTCGTTGCTCTGTTATGAAAAGAAACCAAAGAGAGAAGAGGTTACACACGCGCCTCTTATACAAACCACATACGAGACAGTCAGTTCAGTTAAATATGGATTACTGAGAAGAATGACAACATTTGGTCAGAGAGTAACTAGACGCATCACGAGCTGCAAGCAAAACACAACAACAAAATAGTCACGCTTACCGTATCCCTCGGGCAGGTCAGGTGACTGGTGCCCATGCGGTCGGTTCTGGGGGGTGTGGCCGTGGCCTCTGGAGTCCTGGCCTCTGATTCGCTGTGTCTGAAGACGGCTCTCCTGACTGGGTGAGTCGAGGCGACAGTTCCCGCCCCCCGCTGCGCCGGTGGTGTCCGAGTAGGGCAGTGGCTCTTCACTGAAACATCCCTCAAACACGGGCCTACAGACACACACACACACACACACACACACACACACACAAAGACAGACAGACACATTACACTGAAATCCTCTTTCCTCTGATTCACTGCAATCACATGATGCTGTATATTTTGTACTTGGAGTAACAGAGATTGGGAGAGAATCAAACAGATGATGACTATGACTAAACTCTAGATCCTGCAACACAATCACCCTTTATTCTCTACCCTTAATCTGCGGGTCGGGACCCAAAGCGGGTCGTGGGCCTACTTGTGATGGGGTCCCACATGACACAGAGCTTAGAACTTAAGAGCCTAGGTGCCAGCGTGACACTAAATTCAATTATGGTCCTGGGCCACCTAACATCATTATTTCCCCATTGGCTGATAAATATCATTGGTACTTGAAAATTATGATAACTCAATAAGCACTGATTGTGATGTTAACTGGGAGGAAACAGAGAGGTCATCCCCATCTTTCTCTAAATATGACATTTGAGTGATGCGACATAATCTATGAAAAAAATTATGTGACAATCAGCAATTTGTTCCCTAAATGTGGTCTAGTTCCAACTCCAACCACCCGGTAAGAAACTCACCCTTCATTTTCTAACAAGCCTCTGCAGTCCACCACAGGGCCTCCGCTGCCGATGCGGTCTCGCGTCTGTAAGCTCACTAGAAACAAACAGGCGGTAAAAGTTAAGAGAGTGGAAAGCGAGTGCCTGTGTATGACAGAAAGGTAGAGTGAGAGAAAGCAGAGAGAGAGAAAGAGAAAGTAGGGAGTGTGAGAAAAGGAGAGAATACACACAGAGTGAAAGAAAAGAGTCACGGTGAGAGTGACAAGGCGAAGGAATACATGTATGAGTCCAGTCTTACCTACAATCTGCCCCCGCACCGCGTCGCTGTCTGAGGGGTTCAGCTTACATAGATCTAGACGTTGGTCTGGAGAGAGAGAAGAGGAGAGGGGGAAAGGATAAGACAAAGAAGTAGACAACGAAAGGATACCGGTGCGAGTCGTGTGAGTGTGTATGCATTTATGTGTATTTAAAAGCAGAGGGCGAGACCGAGAAAGAGAGACTCACATCCCGTGTCCTTTAGCCTGCTGATGGCATTTGAAAGCAGTCGTATGCAGCCCAGGAACCCTGCTCCCTGTCGTTTATGGATCTTCTTGTGGTTCCATACACTGATGGTGATGGAGTCTGTCTTCCCAATGTAGCTGAAAAAGAGACCTACCATCAGGTTCCTGCCTGCCAACCTAAAGCTCCTGAATACTATTTGTGTCAATGAGAGAAATCAAAAATGTGTGAGATATCCACAACATAGACAGCATATCTGATGTCTGATATAATTTCAATGTATTTTAACGTGAACTAAACAGATATAGCTGTTGCCACTCAGAAAGCAGGATACTCGTTTTGAATTCTTAGGAATTAATTTCCTTCAGGGGAAGAATCAGATGTTTTGGCACAAGATCATTAGTGAGGTTTTCCAAAAGTGTAAAGTTTTGAAAGTGGGCATAGCTTGTTACATTTATTGTTTAGTACATTCCACCATGGCATTCATATTTTTCTTAAACAATTTACATTCAGCCTGTTAGCAAATGCACAATGTTTCCATCGATCATTATAGTAATCATTTTTGGGGAGGATGGATATAATGATATCTTTGCAGTGATTGACATGTAGTTTTCAGGTAGTTGGCAAAATGACAGTCATTTCAATATAAAGAAACGGGCAACAATGGCAAAATGTACCCCAACGAGAGACAATTTTAGCTTTAAGTTTGTGCAGTGCTGGGAAGTGTGGTGCAGGAGACTCACAGGTCGTAGTGCTGATTCCATTTGGGGTCCAGTGTGCTCTTGACTGTGTCTGTGGAGTGGCATTGGCCCGATCCGTCCACCACAACCTTGGCAAATGGGTCCGGCAGCCCTACGCACACATTTTAAATGAATTATTTGAATCCGCTAAATTCAATCACAATTGAGATAAGATTCAAACATGGCAGAGGTTCAACATGGCTTAAGGACATACGGCTGGTTTAAGGATACAGAAAGCACTAGCCTATCTATCTCCACCACAAAGCCCAGCTTTCTATTACGATACACATAGAGCACAATTTAGCTTCTTATCTGGATCTTTATCGGGATTGGCCTGCAATCTGAAAGCCTCTATTTCCAAGATATGCATCATATTCCATTTGGTGGAGACTTTTATTGACAAGTGCCTTACTGTTCCTTGAGAACATACTTCTTTTTAGAATGGGGACCTCGGTGGGAATGTACCTTAGTACATCTGTCTTAGTACCATGCTCTACCCACTGAGCTACACAGGTGCAGCTAGTGGCTGATATTTGGTCACACACACACACATACACCTATACACAGGTTATTACTGAAAAACATCATCTTGTGTATCAAATCCACTACACATGTGACATGAGAATCTAGGCACAAGGAAAGATTTTATAGTCCAACATGAGCATGTCTAGCACAAAAAAGGTACTTACGAAAGAAGTCTTTCTTTGCGAGGTTCTTGGCACATAATACTGAAAGAGAAAAAAATCATTATGAACAAAAACCAATACGAAAATCATCTTACAAAAGACAACAGTCCCGTAGATTGTGATTTCCATTTTAAATCAGTTAGGGATAAAGAGAGTATGTGTGTGTGTAAGGAATTCCTCAGTGTGTAGGCTGCCACAAATGTATGCTGCTGTACATAAAAAACGACTGAGTGGGTAGAATGCTGGTTAGGATAATATATGAATGCCCGAGGCTGGAGATGACCGGGAAAACTTGGATGTGACACAGACAAAGCAGCAAACAGTAAAATATAGGCTAGTGTCAGGATCATCGCTCACACACACACACACACACGCAGACACGCACAGACACACACACACCGCCCACAGTGAGAGAATCCCTTCTCTGCCACGTCTCTGGGGATTCAGACCACAAAGCTCATACTGACCTAGACTCTGGGAATCTGTATGTGTGTGCTCATTATTTACAGTTTACAGCGTGTGTGTGTGTGTGTGTTCTTGTTAAGCGTTTTGAGTGGCGGCCAGACAGTCTGGTAGGAGAGCAGGCCTATGTCAGATCAATTCAGCTGGAGTAGTGCACTTAACAAGCAAAGTCAAGGCTGTAATCGACAACAAGAAGTACCACATTTCTGTGCGACTAACCCAATAAAAGATGCCAAAAAACCACGCCACATCTTCAACTAATAATCTAATAAATCCAACATGCCTGCCAGAAGTTTCTGAATGACTCACCTGTCTGATTTGTAGCTCTATTTTTTATTGCATATCCTAAAAACGCTTTCTGGACAAATTTGCATATAAATTGCTTGATAACTGAGGCTGGTTATAGGCTAACTCTAACTCTAATCTGTATCAGGGATAGACGGCAGCCTTGAACTTTATATATAGGTAGGCTGGATAAAATGCACTTAAGTTAGGGTTTATGGAATATATAAACTAAGCTAAATCTAACGGTTGGGATAAATGGGCAATCTTTTAGGGAAGGAGATGGGCAATTTTGTCATCAGCAGGGCGCAGGGACATAGAGAGCTTAGAGGAACAAAAGGCTGTCATGAGATTTTCCAAATGGTCCTAATTGATGTCAATTTGCTACACCACCTAAAAACGTTATCATGGCCTTGAGGTCCTATTAAAACCTGGCTTGAGGTTTGGTCCAGGCAGCCATCCAGTCAGCCAGCCAGCCAGGAAGTCAGTCAGTCAGTCAGCCAGCGGTTTAGGATGTGGTGACTGTGGTGGTGTAGATGTGTCTGGCCTAGCCTGGTCCATTTCCTGTGATTAACCCATGGAGAATGGCTCCAGGATATCCTTCCCTCTTCCTCATCCTCCCCTTCCATTCCTCCTCCTCCTGACTCACACATTCCACCCTGCAACCTCATCATTTCTACAGAGAGACAGAGAGAAAGAGAGGGAGAGAGAGCGAGAGCGAGAGCCAGAAGTGTCCGTTGTGCCCCTGCATCCTCTTCCAGAATAGCAGTGGAGGGAGGCTGTCTTTGTGGCTGTCACCGTTGTGCTATCCACCCCTCTCGCCCTCCATTCTCTTGCCAGAGGCAAGGGACACCCCTCATTTCACCCTATCTCTCTCTCTCTCTCTGCACTCCCTCCCTTCCTTGTTCTCCTGCCTGGCCAGCCCTGCTGTGGTGGTGAGTGTGTGACAGGTCCTTTCTCAGCGTTAAGAGGAAACTCCTTATTCTGCCAAGGTCATGGCTGGCAAAGAAGCACATAGCAGCAATCACCCCTCTGCTCAACCTCAACACCCCCACTGACTCTTCCTTTATTGGCTCTTTACATTTATGTCCTCTCTTGTTGCTCTTTTTCAAAATCCTGAGTGTTGGAGAGAGAGCCGTCGGGAGAGGAATTCTATTCATCCAATCTTGAGAGGGAACAAGGAGAAACGGTATAAGAGAGATGATGAAAAATCTATGCTATTTCTATACCAGGCTAGCAGCCATTCAAGGAATTTGCAGTCGCAACATGTTTTTAGCCCAATCAACCATGCCCCACAAATATTCCAAGGGTTAGCAACTTTGCTCTATTCTTGCACTTTAACCACAGAGAACACTTAAATGTCAGGGACCAGGATTTTTTTTTCAGGATTTTCAAGTGCCAATTAGCAGCTCATTGCAACTTTTGTATATGACAGATAATAGTCAATAGTCAAAAGATGCCAAATGTGCTGTGAAATAATGCTGTTCATTGAGACTAATAACCGTGATCCTGGATCTAGCAAAACAATGTGAATTACCATCAAATTAGTCATAATCCTAGCAGGACTGGCTAGGTTGTACTGTTGCGGAGTGCACACACAGATCTACAGGTCAAGTAGTATGGGCTAGGTGAGGTTACAATAGTGTCATTTCCTATGTAACCTTGTCCTTTCAGAACAAAGCAGTGGAAGGCAGGCACGTAAGCGAATATCTCACCTTACTTAATAACACACACACTGGACTAGCATCCAAACACACACACTCCCTCGATGACTAATAGGTTCTTGTGCTAACTGCCATCCAAATAAAAATGTAGGCCTGGGTTTAATATCCACAAGCCAAATCCAAACCAGATAAGTAAGCATAAATATCACTTAGCACCACACACAAACACACACGCTCTCAGTCTGCATCTCAGAGATATCTGCCTCATCGATGCGCTCGGTTTGATCAATAGTGGCACTTTCTCATTCTCTCTATCCTCAACTTCTTCTACATCTATTATGTGTGTGAGTGTGTGTGTCTGCACAAGCTGTAGGCTCAGTCGGTGAGAGGATTAGGAGTGTTTATGCTCATTCCTAAGTAAGCAAGATTCTCTCCTTTCCTCTCTCCCTCTCACTTTGGCTGCCTTCTCTTTCTGTGCTTTCCCTTGTTAATTTCTTTCACTCTTTCCTCTGTTATTTCCTCCTTCCTTCACTCCTCCACCCTATTTCCAGGTCTTGCCCTGCCTCCCTTGAGAGTATCAGTCACCTGTTGTCCTGATGCTTCCCTGTGTTGGGCCTTGTGCCAAGGTGTTGGTGTTCAATCCGAGTACCTGGCACGAGCTGGCCTAAACCCCGGCAACACGTGCTGCTGCCGAGGAAATCACCATTATCCTGCTGGATCACCGATATATTCATTCACAGTGATTTCCAAGTTAAGCCCACAAACTCCCATTCATTTCTTAATGAAAATATCCTTTTATTCTACTTTTTGACCCACTTATTTCCTGTTTTTGTTATTTCCGTGTTGTCGTGATCACTTCCCGCATTCAAACCATGCCTAGAAACCAACAAAGCGCCACAAAAGGGGAAAGCTTTAGGCCAAGCGTCTCTCTCTATAGACTAATATTCTACATTCATATCACATTCTCTGGCTTACCAGAGAATGTATAACACACTTTTGTCATACCCAAAGCGCTAGTCTTTCTCCTAAGTAAAACTTATCCATAAAGAGGCAGAGGACAGACAGAAAGACACAACAATATCTCTTCACTAGCCAAAACATGTTCATATAAACACAACCTGGTCTCGGAGATCTGAAACAATGTAGAACCTGCATGGTCTTTGTCTAGGTCTCTCTGCCATAGACACAGAGGCCTGTCTGATCTAGGCCAAACAACCCCTCTCTGACAGACTAAACAGACCGCTGGCCAGCCAGGCAGCATTGCACTCCCATTGGCTCATCGCACATTCCTCACCCAATTAGAATTCCACTCATACCTGTGGGGGCGGGGCACAGTTGGGGGCAATAACCTCTGTCTACATCCACACAGAAATGATGAGTGGCTGGCACACACACAAACACAGACACACATTTCACACTCTCAGACTTCCACACACCCACTTTCTCTCTTGCATCCATACTCTCAAGCAAACACACACACAAACACACACACATTTGAAACTCAGCTATCTCTGTCTGATACCTTATTGCGTGGAAGCGAACAGACAGTGTGATAAGTGGAAGAAATGTGTCAGATTTATGTGTCTGTCTTCTGTCAAAAATGATGCATGCTCTTTTGTAATCCAAGTTAGAGAAAGAAGGGCAGAGAGGAAAGAGAAACAGACAGTAAGCGGCAGACACTTTTAGACTGAGAAGAGCACATCAGCATTTAGGAGAGCACCGCTACTCAAAAACACATCCATCACAATCATACACTTGTACATTTGACTGCCCTAGTCTGTACCCACCACCTCTAGAATATTTAGTCTGCCAAGGTCTGGAGTGTGTGTGTGTGTGTGTGTGTTTGCTTGACTGGAAACCAGGAGAACAGAGGACAAGGCGTCTGCCCAGCGGCACAGGGTGGTCATTTCCATCTGAATAGAGGCCCCTGGGTGCCCAGCGGGGTTACAATGGCAGCTACAGTAAAAACCATTGTTCCAGCTGTGTGTGAATGTGTGTGTGTACCCCTATCTGCCCTCGGAGCATCAAATAACAGAGAGTCTGACCCGAAAGCGAACAACACAGCATTGAGTTGAGAACAGGATAACCAAAAGAACAAATGTGTCAAGCTTATCTGGCAAACGTCAAGTTGAATGAGCCAGACATCTGTCTAGCTACAGCTGAGAAAGCGAAATGCCAATCAATACCCATGGATAATCTAGGCTACCATGTCAAATCTACCGACAGATCGATTTTCAGAGAGGCCGCTGCTCAACAGTTGCTTTCACCCACCGAGCAAAGCTCGTCGCATTCAGGTCAAGCGATGGGTTCGGCTGGTCAGCCAAAAAATGGGTGTAGCTGGCTAGCGTTAGCGGTCAACGTTAACTACACTAATAAGCTAACGCTAGCTAGTAAGCAAGTGCTGGCAATTAGCAAAGTTTCTAGACATGGCTATTAAGTTATGTGTTTTCTATTCTTTTCGAGATTCGATGTGTTCAGTGACCACAAAACAACTCGCCAGTCGGCTGTCCCAGTTATAAAATCCTCCGGATAGCCGACTGCTTCTTGCTTGTCCTCCTCTCGGTAGTTTAGTTAGCACTGCAGCTAACGCGCTAGCATTGCTGCTGCTATGTTTGCGATACAAAAACCGGATGTTTAGGCTAGCAGTAGCACTGAGAATCTTCAAAGACACGCGCGGTGGCTTGTTTGGTTTAGTAAATATCAACAGTTTGCCACAGAGGTTTGTAACTAAAACGTTTTAGCCCCGGTACAACATGCACCGTAAGCGCTTTCAGTCCCGTTTTTTACCTGTCAGACGGATTTTGATGCTGGACCCGTTCCTCCGAGTCCCAGGATTCGACATCACTCCGGGAAAACGATCACACAAACTTCCCACTAGGGTCTCCCGAAACACACAATTTCACAACTCAGTCGGAGTATAACTAACTACAATGTAAAAATCTGTGGTTTGTGTCCGTCTTCTTCACGGGTAAAAATGTATTATTTCATCGCAAAGTCCTCCGTTCCTTCGAAATCCAACAACACAGGAGAACATTTTCGGGCTGGCTCAAACACGTACTGACGTCACATTCTTACGGCAATACGCGCTCGCCTCTGGGAAACGTGGGTGTGCTCGTGAAGTTCAGGAAAGGCTCCATAATGTAAGGAGAAAGGAATGGATACGTACTTCCTCTGTATTTGCATAATGTTGCAATTTTAGAGATTTGTTAATAGAGATGCATTCATTTTTAGTTACATCATATAGAACCAACCCATTCTTTATTATTTATAGCTTACTCAGTAGTAGTTAAATGCTTCTGGTTAATAGCTCAAGTAAACCTGTAAAGGATGCTTACCCTCTCTATGTCTTTATTGAAACTTTCTACATAAGCCCTATATGCACAGATCAGGGTCATCAAGTTCAGGTTAAGGTCAATGTAAGTGAGGAGGGAGTGTGGTTGATATGGAGGATGGAGACTGAGGAGAGCTGGGTAGGGATAGTGGCTGGAGGGATTTGGCTCTTTAGCAGCATTAGGGTTAGCTGGCTGCAGTATTAACTGGTGGAACAATGGAGCCTCTCATCAGCCTGTTTACAGGACACAGTAAATCCACATTCAAATCCACAAGCAGTGAAACGGCTCGACAGCCACCACACACTTTCGGGAGCTTGAATTTGAACATACGCACACACACACTCTCACGCACACACACTCTCTCACGCACACACACACACACAGTTTCACTCTCCCTCTCTGTCTTTGTCTCTATGTCTGCCTAGATTTGTCCCCCCCCCCCACACACACACACACACAATTTCTGAGCATACAGGTGAAAGTGATGATTTTCATAAAACCGTCTGTCTGAGTCCCTCCCTCTCTCTCTCTCTCTCTCTCCTTCCCCGTCTGTTCCCTTCTTCCCATTTTTCATCTCGCCCCCCCACCACCACACACACACACACACACACACTACATCTGTCCTCCTCCTACTTGTGTTTGTGTGTACTTGTATGTTTAACTATGTCAACACTCCACAGGTGGCCGTAGTAAAACCAGAGAGAGCTTTGACAGACCCCCTTCAACACACACACACACACACACACACAAATTAGCTTCTCCCTCCAAATTGGTGATGTACAGCTGTTGGTGTGATTATGTGTGTGTGTATGTGTGCATGCATATGTACATGTGTGTGTGTGTGTCCGCACAGTTGCGTGTGTTATTCAAAGTGCCGTTGGAACCCCTGAGACCAACTGAGTGTGTTCACAGTTACTTAGAGAATTCCAATCATAGAGATAAACTTAGTAATACCTCTGGGTACACACACACACCCACACACACAGAGTTAATGAAGATGAAGTCAATCTTTGCACAGGACAGTTGGGAAATCCTACTGGGCGGCCAAATGCACAATCATTGCACAAAATGTTTTAATAGAAGAAGAAGACGAAGAGCAAGCAAGAAAATAATTACCAAAAGAAGGTGAAGAAGACAAAGAAGAACGGGGAAAGAGAGAGCATATACATGAGTTAGAAAATTGTGTGCTCCGCTCTCGAGAATCTACGTCATTTCAGAATCTTGGAATTCCCCATGAAAACAATTAGAAATCATTTAAACTTGTGATGAATAATGATTTTGAAAGCTAAAATATTTACTTATGAGATAGGTAGAAATGTGAGGACTAGGGAGTGAGAGAGATAGGGACTGATTCTAACCATGAACTCTCCTGTGGCTCTGTGTGTGTGTGTGTCATTACCAGTGGTGTCTGTCTCTATTATCGCCCTCTCTGGGGAACAATAGGAACAGCTGCTTTAGTCCTAAGGAAGGCTCTTCCTCAACCCAGACAAGATCTACACACTGGATAAGATCACGAAAGGGTCGGAACTGTGTGACCAGCATTGGAACAAGAATCCTCTTAGCACCATGTATGTGAATTACTTAGGCAAAAGTTGACTGAGCCCTCTAGAAGTTGGCCTAGACCCAAGCCAAGCTCAGCCTCAGCAATCTGCTCATGCTCCTGTCCTGTGCAATCCACAAGAGACAGTCTCAAGATAACTTGGTGGATCGTACTGATAAATGTCTCCTCTAATGTAAATGTAGTTGGTTGCAAAACATACTGATTTATTCCTTATTTCCTGAAGATGCACGGTGTTAGGTGAATCATAATGAAACTTCTTTAGTACAAAAGAGAGAAGATTGAAAGTGAAACAAGTCTAAGAAAGAAACTGTATTTGTTGGTGGTCCACTCTGCCTCTGTGAGTCAATGGTTTTAACTTAAGATGCCTTACTCATCCCATTCCCACCGGAGACATGGGGAGAAAGCAATTGATGGGTGGGAGCGGAGGCGCGGTGGTGGGGTGGAAATCGAGGCATGGAGCGAGGGCTGGAGGGATGGACAGAGAGAGGGATGGGGTGCAGAAAGGAGATGGTTGGGAGCCTTGAGTGATGGCTTTCCGGGGAAGCCCTAAATGGATCGAGGCAGAGTGAAGAATTCCCAGATCTCGGGCTGCCAGTGGTCCGAACAGACACATCGGAGGGATGAGACCTCAGGGCAATGGCTGGTTTTAGAGTTGTGACCATATGAGGAGGGACAGGGCCTGGTATATAACAGCCTGGCCTCAACACACACACCCATAGTCCTCCTGAGCTTACCTCTGCCTCCTGCATCCGTGAGTATGTGCCTGATTCACACTGACTTTGGCTTTAGAGTAACCGTTTTTATAAACCAGAAATTGTGCGATTGCCAGTGGCTGGTGATATTGTATGTCTGCAGCCTTATCTGTATGACACATATCTGCTGTTCTAGAACTTCTACCTTATCTTCTGTGTGTGCTACTAATGAGTAAGCAAGCTTTCTGTGAGTCAGAATAGGAACAGCTGCTTTAGTCCTAAGGAAGGCTCTACCTCAACCCAGACAAGATACACACACTGGATAAGATCACGACAATGATGGACAAACTATGAAGTTTCCTTGACAACAGTGTGAGAGGGTCGTAACTGTGTGACCAGCATTGGAACAAGAGTCCTCTTAGCACCATGTATGTGAATTACTTAGGCAAAGGTTGACAGAAGTTCTCAGAAAGGCCCACAGAGCAGCAGCCGATCTCCTGTTTCTGCAATATTTCAATTAGATCTCCTAGACAGAACATCTACCTGCTGTTCTGTGTCTTTTCAATCCTCCGACCTTTATATTGCAGTGAATTTGCACCATATAAGAGTGCAGCTCTTGATTTCATTAGTAACCTGGCACAAACTAATCAGTTGCTAAGCTTTATCAGCATGGGAAGCAATTAAGACACTTGGTCTCTTGTACAAAGACTCAGGATCAAGACACTCTCCTCATGTCAGGACAATCCAGAAGTAGGCCCGAGCCCAATTTTGGATCCTGACCAACCTGGATCCTCATCTTTGTTTTCTCCCTGTCCCACAGCCTCTCTCTACAGCAGCCAGCAGGTGAGTGAGTGCTTCAGGCCGGTCAGCCACTTGGTGTGTGTTGGTCGCAGCAGCAGCAGCAGCCATGCCGTACAAAGGGGAGTGCGGGGACGATGTGGACCCCATGCCATTCCTGGCTCCGCCTGAGAAGGAGCGCCTGGACGCCATGAACAAGGCGTACGACATCAAGCGCTCCTGCTGGGTCAAAGACGATAAGGAGGCGTTCATTGCTGGGGAGATTCAGTCTGAGGATGGGGACAAACTCACCGTCAAGACCAGCAAGAACACTGTAAGCCTCAATGAAGCTGCACACTTAAAGATCTGGGCTTGTTACTGATGGTGTTCAGATGAGGATGAAGTGAAGCCATTGTGAACAAGTTAAATATTATTTTTATCGTGATGAAAATGATGATGATGATGGTGATGTTCTTCTCTGCCTTCAGACGGTGACGGTGAAGAGGGATGATGTTCAGCAGATGAACCCTCCGAAGTTCTACCAAGCCAGCGACATGGCCAACCTCACTTTCCTCAACGAGGCCAGCGTCATGGAGAACCTGCGCAGCCGCTACGTCAACATGAGGATCTATGTGAGGCTGAAAACTTTGTTCACATTAGGGGTCATGGATAGGACACACTGTGAATGGAGAACACTAGTAGTAGAAGTAGATGAGGCAGGTTGAGGGAAAGTGGGTACACCAAAAAGGTAAATTACATCACTTCCTCACAAAATAACTTCTAAATGTATTGAACATCACAGATTGATCATATATAACAGTGTATATGAGGGTGGAATTTTCCTTTAATTGCACCAGACCATAGACCCCCAGTACCCAGTCCCTATATTACATCCTAACCTTTTTTGGGAATTGTTTTCATAGTATTTCTGCTTTAATAGATAGGATACAGTGGACAGAAAGGCAGGGAAGATGCATGAGAGGAAGGGAAGGGATGACACAATGTGACCCACAATACTGAAAGTATACAGTACGCTATCCTGCTGATTCTCCACAATGCCATTCAAACTTCCTTTTCATTCCCTCCCACTTCCAGACCTACTCAGGCCTCTTCTGTGTGACCATCAACCCGTACAAGTGGCTGCCCATCTATGGCGCCAAGGTGGCCCAGATCTACAAGGGGAAGAAACGCAACGAAGTTCCTCCTCACCTCTTCTCCGTCTCCGACAACGCCTACCACGACATGATGATGGGTGAGGGCTGAGGGCTGAGGGGTTGTGGAGGGAGGAACGAAATTTCAATCCATCATGGGGATCAGAAAGGAGGAGAACAAGCAAGGGACAAAGGGTGGAGATGTGGAATGAGAATGCGATGTGGGAGAAAGCCCTGGAGACGAGATGCTTGAAACTCGTTAGAGGTGATGGTGGGGGTCGGGGAGGAGGTTTTGGAATGAGTCGGGCTGGTGTGTGTGTGTGTGTGTGTGTGTGTGTGTGTGTGCTGATTTGCTCGGGGAAGTCGAAAATACTTTGAAGTCATTATGTGGCGTCAGGGGAGAATTGACAGCTGTCCGTGTGTTGGGCCCGCTGCCAAGAGAGGACAGCGGACATCAACAGCCCTCTGATCTGCTCAAGGGGAAACCAACAGTAATTATTCTCTCTTCTTCTTTTTCTCCTCTCCCCTCTCTCTCCTCTCCCTCCCCCCTCACCACAGAGCATGAGAACCAGTCTATGCTGATCACGTAAGGACGGCCTGCTCGTTTCCTCTGCACACACACTTTGCCTTTTCTTAGAGAGTCCCTTACAAACGATTCATAAATGTCCAGCTATAATTAACATAACCCACTTTTATCCGCGCCTGAGTCACGTTATAAATAGTTCTGCTTTAATCGCACGGTAGTAATAACTTCATCTGACTCAGCTTGCCCTCCTTGCGATACATTTTATATGACTATATTATTCATTCTTCAACACATATCCTTATCCATGTCCTTATATGTGTCCTGTCTGTCTCTTCCAGTGGAGAATCTGGTGCTGGCAAGACTGAGAACACTAAGAAAGTCATCCAGTACTTCGCCAATGTTGGAGCCTCTGGGAGCAAACCCCACGACTCCAAGGCAAGAGTGTGTGTGTGTGTGTGTGTGTGTGTGTGTGTGTGTGTGTGTGTGTGTGTGTGTGTGTGTGCATAGACAAAATAACTTAATTTGTTGCTGTTTTGCCTGAAATAGCCTCACTTTGTAAATGTTCCTTCTCTTTCCTGATCTTGTCTTCTGTTCTCCTCTCGTTCCTTTCCTTTCCTTTCCTTTCCTTTCCTTTCCTTGCCTTTCCTCTATTACTATACTCATTTGCATTCTACTGACTCTGTTGTGTTCTACTCTGCTGTGCTGCAGGGCTCTCTGGAGGACCAGATCATTCAGGCTAACCCAGTGCTGGAGGCATTTGGCAACGCCAAGACCACCAGGAACAACAACTCCTCACGCTTTGTAAGTACACACACACACACACATACACACACACACAAAAAGTCTCTCTTCCTCTCTCTCTCTGACCATGTGAATATGCCTGTGTGGCCATATACACGCACACACACACACATACATCAAAATATGTGATCATGTTTTACACTGTCACATACAACAACTATGACCATATGAAATGAAAATGCCAAAATACGACGACATTGACAACACTGAATCTTTGAAAATCATACTTCATGTGTGTTTCTGTTTCAGGGAAAGTTCATCCGCATCCACTTTGGGCCGACAGCTAAGCTGGCCGGTGCCGACATCGAATCCTGTGAGTGGGATTTATGGATTTATTATTTTATGACTTTGTATCAAGCCTTATTGGTTATCAACACAGCTTTGGTGAAATACCAGGTCTTAGTTTACAAGTCCTATGTCTCCTGAAAAGAAAGATACCATGCAGCAGTGTAATGAATAAACTTAGTGTAAGTTCAGGTTGGGCCCTTATAGACTGTGTGTGTCTATGTGTGTGTGTGGCTTTTTGTCTGTGTGTATGTGTGCATGTGTGTTGATCAGACCTGCTAGAGAAGTCCAGAGTGATTTCCCAGCAGCCCGCTGAAAGAGGATACCACATCTTCTACCAACTCCTGTCTGGAAGGAGGCCAGAACTCATAGGTGAGACACGTATAGGAGACGGAGTCGTCGGTCAACATGCAGTTAAAGTACATGCATTGTGGAATGTAAATAGAAATTAGAGACACTCTTCACTGCTGCAGACATCTTAACATTCTACCATCAACTTCATAACCATCACTAAGTGTTGAAAAATGAGTCCTTAGTTTGCTCTCCAAAACATTTGCAACACCAAAAATGGTTTTCTCTGTTACATCTGCCTTTGGCAAAGCAGGAAAATTGGGAGATTTTACACTTCAGTGGTTTGGAAATTTTACACTTTTGCATAATAAGATCACAAGGTCATCTCGAAAATGTGTTGAAATATATGAAATTTATGATATAAATGATGTATGTAACTTGTTGGTGATATGACTATTGTACAATATTAATAAACATAAAGGGGTTTGTTTCAAAACACTATATATTATGGAAAGAAATTGTTGCCTGTTCGCTGCTCATTAATATTTATTTAGATAATAACATCTTAAATGGTGCTATTTTTTAAGTTAAGGGCTCCAGATGCTGGATGATAGATGTCTCATTCTGGAATAAAATCCTCCTTTGCTGTTGTGTCTTCAGAGGCTCTGCTGCTGAGCCCGGACCCCAAGCAGTATGTGTGGGTGTGTCAGGGAGTCACTGTGGTGGACAACATGGACGATGGAGAGGAGCTAATGCTCACCGATGTGAGTCCACCCTCATTCACTTTCACCTTTACAGTCATACCTCTGCTGTATGAGCTGACTTATTCACATCGACCTCCTATTTTAAATCAGTATTGGAAATCGAACCACTTAGTGTTCATCTGTCTGACCCTTTTATTTATTTCTTTTTTAATTGAATAACTTAGTTTCCCCCTTGATGGCGCCATTGCCTCTCTTTGTACTAACTGTAGTTTTTATAAAACTATCTCTCTTTCTCTCTTCCTCTCTTCTGTGTGTGTCTATGTGTGTGTGTGTGTGCAGGAAGCCTTTGATGTACTGGGCTTCACTTCCGAGGAGAAGATGAGTGTGTACAAGCTGACCGGAGGCATAATGCACTTCGGCAACATGAAGTTCAAACAGAAAGCCAGAGAGGAGCAGGCAGATGTGGATTCCACTGAGGGTATAAAACAAGCCCACCTCTCTCTCTCTCTCTCTCTCTCTCTCTCTCTATCTCTATCTCTTCCCCAGCTCATATTTTTCAACATCTCTCTATTTTTTTGTTCCATCCAATCCCCACTCTGTGCTTGTCACTCTGACCCATCTGTTTTTCAGCAAGCACTACAAGACATTTTCAAAATCCTCAATTTACTCCATGTCCCCTCTTCTCCTCCTCCCTCCCCCAGTGGCTGACAAAGTCGCCCACCTCATGGGCATCAACTCCGGGGAGCTGCAGAAGGGCATCACCCGCCCCCGGGTCAAGGTCGGCAACGAGTTTGTGACCAAAGGTATCGCTAAAACACTGTTAAACTTTCTTTAGGGCACCCTGTTGTAAATACCAAGCATTCGTTTTGCAATTTGAATGCAATTTGAATTTGACCTTTGACCTCTGAAAGGTCAGAACCAGGACCAGTGTGTGTACAGCATCGGCGCTCTGGCCAAGGCCGTGTACGACCGCATGTTCAAGTGGATGGTGACCCGCATCAATAAGACCCTGGACACCAAGATGCAGCGCCAGTTCTTCATAGGAGTGCTGGACATCGCTGGGTTTGAGATCTTTGAGGTAAGATATGGATGGATGGATGGATGAATGGATAAGGTATATAGATAGATTGATAGGTGTATTAATAAAATGATGGATGGATGGATGGATGGTGGATGGATGGAGCTATTGTAAACATATCAATAGTATGAATCAGCTCAGTTGTATGAATGGATTGGTGATGGGATGGAAAGATGGATGGATCGATG